>NW_007731370.1:8505-22502 GCF_000696425.1 Galeopterus variegatus | reverse complement strand
AAAAAAAAAAAAAACTAAAAAAGAAAAAGAAGAAACAGTGATTACTGGCTCTTTCGATTATTTATATGGTCCAGGGTCAAATTATTTAATCTTTCCAAGTCTTATTTACTAAATTCATTTTTTTTTTCTTTTTTGTCCTTTTTGCTTATTGTACTTTCTACTTTTTCTTCAATAATCTTGTATTACTTTTATAAATGGAAAAAAGCAATGAAGGTTGTTAAAAAGAACACAAGTGGGTGGGTGTCTTCAAATTATAAAAAGAATGAGTGCGCCACAGGCTCGGCCCTACTAAATTCATTTTTAATAATGATTCCTTACCTGTAAATTCAGATATTTGTTATCTGATGTTATTGTTAGGATTGACATACATCATGTTCACAATAACTCTGTCAGGTACTACTTTTATTCACAATTTTCAAATGAGAAAATTTAGGCCTAGTGAAGTTAGATGATTTTTCCAAGGTTATACAAATGGAAATGGTGGAGTCAATCTGAGGGTCTCTTTCCTAGTGTAGCAGGAATATTTACACAGCTATAATTTAAGATTTTTAAACTGCAGCTCCTACAGTTTTTTGATATACAGAATAGTAAAGAATATGTGCCAAATTATTACTGTATGTTACTCAGAGTTAAAATGTCAGATATTATATTACAACTGTAAATAGTCTTTCTGCTCTGAGGTGGTCATGCCATGTGAAGGAAGCCCAAACTGACCCGCCTAGAGAGACCTCATGGAGGGGTCCTGATCCTACATGAAGAGGGAAAAAGATGCCCAGCCAGCTCCTGGGTGCCTCAGCTCTCAGGTGTCCCAGTGGTTCATAGGAGAAACCGAAACTCTTCCTGTATTCCTACCGAGAAATAACATAAGAGATAATAAAATGATCCTTACTGTTTTCAACTACCAAGTTTGGTGATGATTTTTCACATAACAACAGGCAATAGAAATGTCACATTTGCCTGGAAATAATGTAATTTATAACCTATTTGTAATAACCCACTATCTTCATCAGTTTGGGTTTCTGTAACAAATTATCATAGATAGGGTGTCTTAAAAACAATATAAATTTATTTCTCAGTTCTGGAGGCTGTAAGTCCAAGATCAGCAAGCCAGCATAGTCAGGTTATGATGAAAGCCCTCTTCCAGGTGCAGACTGCAGACTTCTTATTGTATCTTCTCATGATGAAAAGGGGATAAGAGAAATCTCTGGAGTCTCTTTTATAAGAGCACTATTTCCATTCATGAGGGCTTCACTTGCATGACCTAATTACCTCTCAAAGGCCCATATCCTAATATCATCACATGGGGATTTAGGATTTAAATATATGAATTTGGGGAAAACATATATTCAGTTGATAACACCCACCAAAAGATTTTTATTGTATTATTTTCCCAAAAGAGTGGGCCTGGGAACTCATGCAGAATGACAAAGAACACCTGGAAGTAAGGCTCGGTATTAAGTCTAGTCTCATCTAAACCCAGCAATATTTGGGTGTAGGCTCATTAGAATTTTCTAGATTGGCATTACAACAAAGCTAAAGCAATTTGATAATTTATAATTAGGTACTTTTTATATTAGGTACTTTTTTTGAAAATATCTTTTTGGTAGGTGGCATAGATATATGAACCACTAGTTACCATGAGAGGCTTTATTAAGAATAACTGTGGATTTTAAAAATTATTTTTCAGGGCTGGCCAGTTAGCTCAGTTGGTTAGATAGAGCACCTATTAGGTACTTTTTTTGAAAATATCTTTTTGGTAGGTGGCATAGATATATGAACCACTAGTTACCATGAGAGGCTTTATTAAGAATAATTGTGGATTTTAAAAATTATTTTTCAGGGCTGGCCAGTTAGCTCAGTTGGTTAGATAGAGCACAGCCTTGTAAAACCAAGGTCACAGGATTGGATCCCTGGACTGGCTAGCCACTAAAAAAAAAAAAAAAAAAATTCACTAATGAAACAAGAAAAAATTAATATGTATGGACTGACTAAACATAGTGTACAGTGTTGCCATTCACTCCTGAAAAAGGCATAATGATATCTTACGTCCAATTGCCCACATCTATTTGAATAGCATAACCCTAATGTTAGATTCTGAAGAGTTTTTGGTTAAAGCTGATTATTAGCAGATTATGTCCTGATGAACCCCAAATAGAAAAATAAATAGTTAGATCTTACCACTAGATTAAGCCTTTAGTGAATCTTTCACAGGAAGTTATTTGAGGACTTTATAGAAATGCAGAAATCTGGGATATCATAAAACCCATAGAACATGACTGTTTTGGGGGCCTGGTTAATATGCTGCCTATCAAAAGGTATGTGGAGTAAAATCTATGGTTGTCTTCCCTTAAAACTTCATTACCAGATAACAAAGAAATCAAATTTATACATATTAAACCAGAAGTTAAAGCTAAAGACTCAGGTATATTAAAAATTGTGGCAGTGAATATTGGAGGTAACTTTTCTATTTGAGGCATCCTTATATACTCATGGCCTTTCATAAATTCAATATGTCTCAATCTATTGCAATCATTTTTCTTATTTTGATAATTAAATTATCACAACCTGACCACTATGAGTCCTTTCAATCTGCTTCATGGGTTTCATGACACAGTCACATTAGCATTCCTTACTTTCTGCTATGATGTGCCAATATTACCGTGTACCTTTCCTGCCCCAAACATGAAATCAACAATGACTTCAAGGAGAAAGCTATGGTTCCTTCAGGTGAAAAATTATAATATAGACCATGATGGTATTATATCAGGTTTATGCTTGTATAATGACATCTCTGTTAGGTAATTTTATTGCACAGAACTAGGATGAATTTACATTATTTTGAAATCATAAGCAAACAGTGGTCTTTTCAAATTTGTTCTAAAATGACAGCATTCCATCTTTATTTATTTGATTTTATACCATACCTTGTTTTCTTCTATATGGACAATCTTGATTCTTAATAGCATTAACATAATATTAATTTGTTTTATCTGATTATCTAAAGCTAATTTTAAACAGTATCAATATTATTGCTAACAATAAAACTACTCAATACAATGCAACACTTTGTCATACAAATAAATCTTCTTAAGGATGTGTAATCAAAGCATCATTTTCATATCTTTGCTTGGTGTGTTAGTATATCAAATATAGTTTCTTTCATTATTAACTTTACTTTCAATTTAAGAGTGCAGAATGCCAAAAGATGACAGTTGTAAGTTTTAGGGGGAAGGTTGTTTTCAGAAATAGTCTTTTTGTGTGGAGGCTGTTTTAAGCTGCATGAAGATGTTTGGGACAGATGGGATAGTCAGCTCTACCCTTCCATTGAGTAGGAAAATTCAAACAACACAATATCAAAAGTTCTAGGCAAAAGTTTCATTTTTGTGACTTGATAATGTTCGTTTAATAACAGCAGAAACATATTTACAAGTGAAGAGAATTATTTCTTTTTGGGGATTCCTGTCCCAAGAAGGTAGTATAATTTTGAATTTAACATTCATGTATTTTAGATGCTTATGTTTACAATTTGTTACGGGAGATGTTTTTCCCCACTCAGAATACAGGACAAACAAACCTCATTATCACTAAAGCATGGTATGTCTCTAACCTCCTTTTACTGGGAAGAACTTTTATGTTGCCTGATTTATACCCAGTTTCTTGCTGAAATAAGGAATATGACCAGGTTTCTAATTCCTAAATGAACATTACATTTCTGTCTCTTTTTCTCTAGAGTCTATATCTGATTATATATTTCTCTGTGAGTCACTGTAGAATCAATGTCAGGGTTACATTTCTGACTAAGATTTCTCTCCTGGACCAAATTTATAAAGCCACCCTGATTTGCTCAGCCTAATCTGGCCTAGGTCTCACTGACTTCATCACTGTAAAGCCTTCCCTGTAACATCATCACCTGTCTCACTTTCGCTAGGATGGCCTGATGGCTACTGTGTCAACTACAGTCGGAGCTGGAGCAGGGGTCCTTCACTGTGGTATAGAATCTGCTTGCCTGGCAGCCACTTGAAGTGACAAGGTAACAAAACCAGAAGTTCAAGGTATGCAGTGCTCTATGCTATGAAGTTTGGGTGAGAAAGAAGAAAATTCTGCAAGATAAATTCTCCCACTTTATTTTCCCTACCAACTGTCTGTCCCAAGTGAGGTGATTGCACACAACCTGCTACAAAAAGTACTGTGACTGAACAACTAGCTGTATTTTCTTGCAACTATGTGGCCAGTTTAGTAACACAAGACAATGTTTTTTTGTATATCCATCTTCCTTACTTCACTTTTCTGACTTTTGCTGCCCGAATAATTATTTTTCAATGAAGTCCTCATGTAAGCTTTCCCTGAAATAAGCTAAGGCAGTTTCCCATTCCTTTCTGGCATCTAGTAATTTATATCTTGTAACATTATATTTATTCATAATAATTATGATTAGTGACATTTGATTTCCACTGGATCCAATGTCACATTGCTGGGAGTGGAAGTCAATTGGAAGGGTACATTTTCTGAGAAGTGGGCTCTTTTAGCAGCCTGTTCCACGGATGCTGTAATGCCCAGCTGGTAGTATTCAGGCTAAATTCCTCTTAGATTTGGCCATGTAGACTTAAGCAAATATAGGAGTCAATGACCCAGGTTTTTTTATGAATCAAAGCTAGGCAAATAAATCTTTTGCATACTTTCTATTGAAAGAGGGGCTAAATTCCTCTTAGATTTGGCCATGTAGACTTAAGCAAATATAGGAGTCAATGACCTAGGTTTTTTTATGAATCAAAGCTAGGCAAATAAATCTTTTGCATACTTTCTATTGAAAGAGGCATACAACTAGAGTTGTATTCTACAGGAAACACCAAAACAACAACAGAGGAGCAAAGGCCCGAGGGACTAATAATTTTAAAAATAAGGATGGGTGGCTCAAGTAAATTGAAGAGTTTCTGATTTAATTGTGGTGCCAGTGACCCCAAGAAGTTTTTGGACATTCCCAATGGTGTTTGGGTGAGTGGTTTAGCTTCATTCAAATGTGATGGAACACATCGAATTTGTTGAAAGGGTTTCTATTTTACCTAAAAATATTTCTTTTGACTACAAGTAAAAATACAAATAAGATTATGTTCTCACTTTGTCTAACTAATGCTAAATCCAGCGCGTGGGAAGTGGTATGGGGATCATCTAAAGCTCATCGATTTGACATCGTAAAGACAAAACAAGAATTGATTGAATATCCCTTTTCAAGGTGCTATCTTACCATTAGCTAAACTAGACTTGATGGGACATATTAGTCAGGCTATGCATTTCAAAGTTTTTTTTATTTTTGATTTCCTGTATTTCCTGCATCCTAAAACGTCACAACATAGAAGCATGATATATTGATAGTTCTAAAGTTAATTAAAGGACCTCAAAATTGTGCAGAGTTATCACCACTAAAATGAGAAAAGTTGGGGAAACTGAGAATCTCGTTAGAAGCAACAATAACAAAAATTATCGGCATCATTATCTAATGATGTAAATATTTTGTGATATTTGCATCTGGTTCCTTTCTCCTATCTATCAGTTCCTTGTTCCCTAGTTTACCCCCTTTCTTTTTCTTCTTCCTCAGGAGTAAACACAAATGTTTCTCAGGAATAAATAGAAGTTTTCCAGCTTTCTCATGAAAACAATTTGGAGGGGAGGGCATGGCTTACATTCCTAGCTAAATAAAATAAAAATAAATAAATAAAAATATTTATTCAAGCATTGTTCTAAACAATGGCTGTTTTCTTTTTAACAGGATTTCTGCTTGTTTTCCACATATGTCACTGACTTTTTCTACAACCTTAGAAACTAATGTCTTTATGCTATTTATTAGAAAAGGAAATAAAATAAGTGTGAAGTAATTTTTTCCAGTTTTCACAGCTTAATAAAACATACAATTGAAACTATAATAAGCATTTCTAATATTTCATATTATATTCAGTTTTTCTTTTGCATTAATTTATTATTCATTTTAAAATTGAGTGCTGCTTTTTATAAAGAACAAAAAGATTAAATATGTGCTTGATATAATTTGAAAATAAAAAGTACTATTTATCACGTACTTAGTGTACGTCAAATACTGTGTAAAGCATTTTACATCCATTACCTCATTTAATTTTAACAACAATTCTTGAAGATATATATTATTATTATTCCCCTTTGACATTTACATTTATCCTCCATTTAGAAGAAGCTGAGTCTCACAGAGAAGGAATAATCTGCCTGATATTATGCCCTAATGCATTGCCAAGCTAAGACAGATCAAACCTCCTTTATCCATGTGTGTGATTCTAATTATTACAACATATTGCCACAGTTTGACCTTCATTGACTGACACAAAAATCTGGGTTGGTTTGAAAACTTTTGGACAGCAAGAAGCTAAGACAGATCAAACCTCCTTTATCCATGTGTGTGATTCTAATTATTACAACATATTGCCACAGTTTGACCTTCATTGACTGACACAAAAATCTGGGTTGGTTTGAAAACTTTTGGACAGCAAGAAACTTCCTTAAATTTATTTTGAATTTCACTCACTAACACAGTAGGTTTACAATAAATATTCATTTAATGAATAAAACAATTAATGAATATGTTGAATAAATGTTTCAAGCATCTAATGGTCACATATATATAAATCATTGCACTGCATAAAATATATGTTTTCCTTTTAGAATTTGAAAATTAAGCAGAAATATAGCAGTCAAAATTTTTATTTTGCCTCATTGTTTCCAAGTGCTTCCAACCCTCTTTTCAACCCCATTCTGAAATTCTGAACCACCAGAGGGAAGTTGGTTCAATATCACTCACTCACTATAACAGGAAATAATAAATGCTTGATAAAACAAATGAATTAGTGCATTCTGGCCAATAAACATGCATCTCTGTTCACTCGTAAAATATAATTCTACTTAACTGGGAGTACAGAAATTCGAGTTTAAACATGTCACATATTTTCCCCAATTTGATATTTCTTTCTCTTTTAAAAAAAAATTGTGATCGACACATAATAATTGTACATATTTATGGGATACAACATAGTATTTTGATACATATATATGTTGTGTAACTATCAAATTCAGGTAATTAGTATATCAATCATCTTAAACATTTATCATTTTTTGATAACATTCAAAACTCTGTCTTCTAGCTACATTGAAATATACAGCACAATATTTTTAACTCTAGTCATCCTACTATGCAGTAAAACATCAGAACTTATTCTTTTCTAACTGTAGTTTTGCACCCATTCCAAATTTATTTTCTATAATCAAGTGAGGTAGGGAGGGCCAACATAATTTTTCTTCACTTTGTACATAGAGAAGTTGAGGATTAGCAAATTGTCAGTGATTTGCTTACCCACAACTCAAATGCTATACTTCTCTCTGATTTTTCTGCTCCCTCTCCTCCTCATTTGCCTCCTCCACCTCTTTTTCCACCTCATCCTTCTCCTTCAACTCCTCCTCCTTCTCTTTTTTACCGAAAATTATTAGATCAAGAATGTATACTGGTATTACTCTAAACAGCACTGATATCCGACCAAATTTGAAATATGAAATCTAGCTTCCTTTTACCTTTGCATTGAACCATGAGTAGTGTTATTACTGTCTTCTTAAATTTGTTGAGTTGTTTTGTAACCTACCATATAATCTATCCTGGAAAATATTCCATGTGCACTTGAGAAGAATGTGAATTATGCTGCTGTTGGATGAAATGTTTTATACAGTCATCTCTTAGTGTCCATGAGGAATTGGTTCCAGGACTCCCCCATGGACACTCAAGTTCCTTAAATAAAATGGCACAGTGTTGGCATATAATCTATGCATATCCTCCTTTATACTTTAAACCATCTCTAAATTACTTACAATATGTAATACAACATAAATAACATGTAAATATTTGTTACACTGTATTTTTATTTATATTATATTTAGTGTTGTTTTGTTATTTTTGTTTATTTTTATTTTTTTATCTGTGATTGGTTGAATCTGTGGGTGCAGGACCTGCAGAAACAAAGATTTGACTGTATATATCTGTTATGTCCATTTGGTCTAAAGTGTTGTTCACATCCACTATTTCCCTATTGATTTTCTTTCTGAATTATCTGTTTATTGTTAAAAGTGGAGTTTTGAAGCCCCTTACTATTATTGTATTGTTTTCTATCTCCCCCTTCAGATCAATTAATATTTGCCTTATATATTTAGGTGCTCTGATTTTTGAATGCATATATATTTATACATATTACATCCTCTTGCTAGATTGACCCCTTTATCACATATACTGATCTTATTTTTCTATTATTACAGTTTTTGACTTAAAGTCTATTTTGTTTGATATAAGTACAACATCCCTGCTCTCAGTTCATTACCATTTGCCCGAAATATCTATTTCCAGTTCTTCATGCACAGTCTATGTGTCCTTAACGCTAAAGTCAATATCTTGCAGGTAGCGTATTGTTGGATCTTTTTTCTTTTTTCATTCAGCCACTCTTGTGTCTTTTGATTTGAGAATTTAATCCACTTACATTTAAAGTAATAATTAATAGGTAAGAACTTGCTACTGGCATTTGGTTGATTTTTTTCTCCTGAATGTTTCATAGTTCTTTTATTCCTCTGCTCCAATCTTCTTTTGATTCCTTTACCTTTATCTTTCATGTATCTACTAGAGGTTTTTCTTTGTAGTTACCCTCAGGCTTACATAAAACATCTCATCATTATGGTGTCCTAATTTAAGCTGATAGTACCTTAGCTTCAATTGCATATGAAGACCCTACTATTTTACTTCTAACTCCACCCCCACATTTTATACTATTGATGTCATATTTTACATGTATTTATATTGTGTATCTATTAACCAAATGTTTATTACCATAGTTTTTTTTTCAATAGATTTGTTCTTTAACTTTTATACTACAGTTGAATGATTTACATACCACCTGTATAGTATTAGAGTATTTGGAATTTGACTATATATGTTTATGTTATCAGTGAGTTTTATACTTGCATATGTTTTTATATCATTACTGACATTCTTTTGTTTCAATTAGAACATCCTTTAGCATGTCTCATAAGCAATGTGAAAATCAGACTTATGTAATGTCTTCTGCATTTAGCATGGTACTTGCCATGAAATAGCTACTTCCACATATACAAGCTGAAATAAAGAATAAATTGTGTCTACTAGAAAAGAATCACTAATATATAACATAATGAAGCTGTACTAATTTGTGTGTATCTTATTACAACAATTTCTTCTGTAAATTTAGTCATATTGAAATATATATGTGTGTATGTATATTTCCATATTGAAATATATGTATGTGTGTATATACATATGTGTGTGTGTGCCTGTTTGTATGCATATGGCTTTCAATTATATGAACCACTCCTATAAATGTTACAGGAAGTAATTAATCATGTTATTCTCTTTTTGTGTGTGAGAGATGTGCCACTGTCCCAGGATCTATAAATGCAAGTTTTAAATAGTTCAAACTAAGGTAGTAAATGATCAAGGCCTCTTGTGTCCTCCTTTGATTGAGCTTTGCATCATTCAGAGTTGCTTTAAACTACCTCATATACTATTTTCTTAGTACTTTTCTGCCAGTTTTGCAGCAATATAAATTTCCAGATGACAAAATCTGTTATAAGTTATAAAAACCAAACAAAGCAATGGTACTGAGGTTGGATGAAATGAACATTTTTCTTTGAAACAGCACATGGACTGACTTCTAATAACTCACCGTGGACAGCATGAACTCAGCTATACTGAAATGGTTCAAGAAGCTGAGAAATAATGTCTCTTGGTTCTAGCTGTCAAAGTATAATCATCCCAAGCTCACTTTATTTAATACTTTTGGGAAGTTTGTGGAGGCAACTTTCAGTAATAAGATTTGACCACTGTAACATAAAATTCTACATTCAGTTCTCAAAATATTGAGGTTTGGCTTTTTTGTTTGTTTGTTTTTTGGGGTTTTGTTCTTTTTTTGCCTTCTAAAAAAATGTACAGAGGTGATTCTACAATTACACTCTAAATAGGACAAATTAAATGACCTGCTTTTTGGTGCCCCGGAAGCTTGTAAAGTTTTATATATGTTTTTCTGCTCCAAGCTGTTTCAGAGAACAAACTCCAGGTAGCACAGCTGAAATTCCTCTCTCAGGACCCATCACACTACTGATTCAACTTCTTCCTTAAATCAACAGGGGCACATGCAAGAATATGTGCAATCATATTTACCACAGAATGCATCATACCCTAATTTTATGTGATCAGATTTCTCTTCAGTACAACTTTACTAATAGGATTGGAAGGACAATAATTATATATAAAGTGCTCTAAATGTACATATTTTTTAAAGTAGTTCATTTACATAAAAGTATATTTAATATATTAACAAATAAAAATAACTAATAGATCAAATTGGATCATTTTGTGTTTAATGTCAGCCATTGTGCAAGGACTTTTTTGCCTGAAATATACTGACTCCATTCTTTGCTTAGTAAAAAATTCCTCTGATATTTTTAAATTCCACTAAATTTTTACTTTCTCTGTAAAAATTTATTGGCCTTGCTTTGGAGTGCAGAGCTTGAATGTACCCCAATGTACTGTGACAAATTTATTACTGGTAAGGGTATAATTTAATGAACATATTTTTCTTTTGACCTCTAATTAAGTTTAGTGCTAACTGAAAAAAGCCACACTGCACCTGTCAAATTAAGACAAAATGTTATCATACAATTCAGATTGTACTGATGACAATGAGCATTACAGACTTAAGAAATGGAGACTTAAAATAGTGACCTTTTATATTAAGCAACCATAATACTGCTAGGAGTGAGGAGGAGGCTATTACTGCAGATTGCAATAAAATAATTTTAAAAGGGCATCTATTTTTGATAGAACAATGCTGACTACCTAGAAGAAGATCCAAACGGCATTGAAAATATTCTTTTGCTACACAGGCTAAGAGTTCTCATTGGTGACACAAACATAAATAAAAATGTCCATTTACATACTTATGTATATGGATATTCATAGAGGCACACATACAACAATGTATGCATAAAGATGCCTATAGAGTAACTTTCATAATACCCATAAATAAATATTTATCATTAAAGAATGGGAACCATACTATTCTCAACAAATCCTTTTCATCTTTATAAAGTACGGGTGATTGGGCCACATTTGTCCAGCAAGCTTGCATGGGCTTACTCATATAAGGGCAGTTGCAAAGTGTCCAGGAACAGAAAAAAAGACAAGCTCAAATCATATGCACTCGTCAAGTCTCTTGCAACAAGTTTGTGGTTAGCCTATTGGTCCAAACAGGTCCGTGGACAATATAAGAGTCAGTGTAAGAGGGAGGCATAATTTATTTGTGGTATTAATTCTCACAAAACATTACTTATTATGAGAGTTTTACAGATAAGTCAAATAAGACAGATAAAATTACTTTCCAGGGTAAGGTAGGTAGTGAATGGTAAAGACAAACTCTGATCCCAGGTAGTTTGGCCTCAGAGTCTAAGGTAACACTTAGGCCAGGTAAATTTGCCCTGGTGCTTACAGCTTTCTCCATAAAATAAAATGAAAATTATATTATCAATAGCAGGCCACACTAGGCAGAAAAAAACCCTGACAAAAATCCTCCCTAATCACAGACATATTCTGATCAAATTGTGCAGCATGCTATAAACTACTTCAATTCTAAGAATCATTTCTGCATTTATTCATTCATCAAACAAACAGTTATTTTTCCAGACACTTTGACAGGTACTAGAAATTTAAAGATGAATAAGACTGGGGGCTTGCCCTTGGGGAATTTATGCCCTGGTGGGGATTAGATGAGTAAATTCATAACTTAGAAATATATTATTGTACTCTCTTACACAATGGCACATCATTTAACAAATCACAGATGAAATGTTTCTATGAGATTCCAATCTGACTCTTGTTCTCAGCATAAGCATGAGTAGCAGTTTACCAGAGAGAGATCAGTTTTCTAGATGGAACATAAAGTCCTAAATGCCAAGGTTCTGCACTTCTAGGATTCAGGAATATAAAAACCTTTAACTGTGGGTTTTTCCTCTAACTATTTGATCTCCTACATGATTTGCTTTAAAAAAAAAGATCTGTGCTCACATTTTGTTTATCCACCCAAAGACTATTAGTAGGAAATAAAATTACAGAAATAATTCAAGAATACACCAAATTTTTGAATTTTGATTTTTAAGAATTCAATTCAAAAACTATCAATGTACTTTTCTTGGAAGATTTTTAAACAAGTTGTTATTTTAAACTCTTTAAGTATGCAGATGTTAAGTTTTTCCTGATTACATATATATATATTTGTGTCAATAAAATTAAAATACAAAGTTTCTGGTACATTTCATTTTAAATCTTCTCTATGCAACGAAAATATCTTTTCAAAAGATGTTAGTAGGAGCATTTTGTTTGGAACTTTTTCCTTTTCTATAAGAAAGAATTGAGTAATATCTTAAAATCAACAATGTTTTAATGTAGTTTCCCATGAGATCATTAGTTAAACTCAATTTGGTATATAAATTTTAGTGTTCATTTTGTATATCATTACAAAATATTGAAAACATCCTATTACATTGTAAATGTTATGCTTCTTTTATATATATAAATATATATATATATGTATCTATATATATATGTGTGTGTGTGTGTGTGTGTGTGTGTATATAAGTGAATACATCATGGGAATGTAGCCATAAAGACTGCGTCTAGAGACCTGGATTCTATCCCCACCCTTTAGTAATAAGGCTGTCAACCTTCCCCTCCTACCTGAGTATGGGGAAAAATGACAGAGAGAGGAAAGCTGGAAAAAAGTGTTTTTAATTGTGTACATTGTCTTCAGCAAATCCCCCAACCAACTGACCCATGCTTGAACCAACCAGAATTAACTGTGTAAAAAGTCTGAGAAGTAAACTACAGTGTGGAATGCTGCCCAGGTTTCAGACTGTCCTCTGGGTAGCACCCAAACAGGAAAGACCAGAATAGTTCAGCAAAGGCTTTGAAAATTAAATTGAAATTTAAACCATAGCACAAAGGTAGGACAGGACTGAACTTAAGCAGATTTACTTTCTGCTAAAATAGAATATTTAAATAGAGTAAGAGTCTCATAATAGAACACCTAAAATTTACAGCATATAATTGAAAATTATTTATGATACCAAGAACCAGAGAAATCTTAACTCAGATAAGAAATGAAAATTAATGTATGCCAAGACCAAAACGAAACAGACATTAGAATTCCCTAACACAAATTTTATGGCAGCTGTCATAAACATGCTCCCAGTAACAATTACAAAAAAAAAAAAAAAAAAAAAAAAAAAAAACTCTTTAAAAAGTGAGAAACATAGGAAGTCTCAACAAAGAAATAGAAGATGTAAAAAAAAAAATGGAAATTTCAGACCTGAGAAATGCAATAATTTAAATAAAAGCAAACACTGGATGGGCTCAATGTAAGAGTGTAGATGACAGATAAAACATAATAGGTGGACTTGAAGATAAATCCATAGAAATGATCCAATTTGAACAACAGAGGTAAAGTATATTAAAAAACTTAACAAAGACTCTGGAACCTTTGGGACACTGAAAAAGGATTTATCTCTCATGTCATTGATGTCCCAGAGAAAGAAAAAGAGTGTGAATCTGAAAAAATATTCAAAGAAATAATAGCTTTAAGCTTCCCAAATTAGGCAGAAGATATAAGTCCATAGGTTCAAGAAGTTTAGCACCCCTAACAGAGTAAATCTGAAGAAATATACTGTGAAGCATTATAATCAAATTTTTTAGAACTAAGTGGAAGAAACTGTTATTAAAAGCAGACAGAGGGCCGAGCCCGTGGTGCACTCGGGAGAGTGCGGTGCTGGGAGCGCAGCAGCGCTCCCGCCGCGGCTTCAGATCCTATATAGGGATGACTGGTGCGCTCACAGCGCTCACTGGCTGAGCACGGTGTGGCCGG
>NW_007731370.1:0-7578 GCF_000696425.1 Galeopterus variegatus | reverse complement strand
CGGATCCTAAAAAGGGAGGCCCGGGGCGCTGGCAGTGCTCACTGGCTGGGCCCGGGGGGGCTGGTCTCAAAAGAAAAAAAAAAAAAAAAAAAAAAGCAGACAGAGGGCTAACCCCGTGGCGCACTTGGGAGAGTGTGGCGCTGGGAGCACAGTAGCGCTCCTGCTGCGGCTTTGGATCCTATATAGGGATGGCCGGTGCGCTCACTGGCTGAGCGCAGTGCGGGCGACACCAAGCCAAGGGTGGCAATCCCCTTACTGGTCACAAAAAGGACACACACACAAAAAAAAGCAGACAGAAACAACACATTACATGTGGGGAAAAAATTAACTAGAATGACAGTAGATTTCTGGTCAGAAATTGTGGAGTACAGAAGAAAGTGGCACAACATTTTTTAAGTACTGAAAGAAAAAATGTACAGCCCCAATTTTTTATTCAGTGAAAATATTCTTCAGGAATAACAGTGATATAATGACTTTCTCAAATAAAAGGAAACTAATAGAACTTGTCACTAGCATACATGCCCTAAGTGAATTGTTAAAAAAAAAAAAAATCTTCAAATAGAGAAGAAAGGATAAAAAAAGGAAAAGTTTAAAAATCAGGAATGAAGAAAGCAAAAAAAAAGAATAAATACATGGGTAAATACAGTAGACTATTCTATTCCGTTTGAGTTTTAAAAAATATATTTCACCATTGCAAGTAAAAATTATAACCTTGCTTAATGTTATTTTCAGTGATGGTAAAGGAAAGGCAATATAAAGCCAACATTATACACATGCCAAAATACACAAACACAGTTAAAAAACTATAAAGGAAGAAAACTTCACACAAATTTCTCACAAACATAAAGATACTCAACACATATTAGCAATTCAGAGCTAATGATATATAAACAATAGTACACTACATTCAAGAAGTATTATTTCAAGAATGAAAAGCTGATTAAAAATCTAGAAATCAACTAGTATAATACATCATATAGAAAGGATAAAGATAAAACATTACATGATATATCAATTAAAGTAAAAATAAATATTTGGCAAAATTCAACATCCAGTCATGACAAAAACTACCAGCAAACTAAAAATGTAAGAAAACTTCCAAAACATCATAAAAAACATTTGCAGTAAATATATGTTTGGTTTCATACTTAATGGTGAAAGACTGATTGCTTTCCACCTATATTTGGGAGCAAGGCAAGGATATTGACTCACAATTTCTATTCAGCATAGTTTGGATGGTTTAGCCAGTAGTAAAGCAAGAAAAAAATAAATAAATAAAAGACATAGATTGCAAAGGATGAAATAAAACTTTCTCTATTTGCAAATGGCATCATCATCTGCATAGACAACTACAGGAATCTACAAAAAAGTTTTTAAAACAAATAAATGAGTTCTGCAAAATTGCTGGATTCAGATCATCACACAAAAACTCAATTATGTTTATACATGTTAGCAATAAACATTTGGACACCAAAGTTAAAGATAAAATACCACTTAAAATTTTTCCAAAAATGAAAACCAGGGTGTCATAAATATCAAATCCTACATACATAAATGAGATATTAAGCATATGTTAGAGAAATTTTAAATAGCATATTTAAAATTTTGTATAAAATAATTTTTGCAAATATTAAATCCATTTAAAAAATATTTTAACATAAATATAAATCTAAGCCCACGTGGCTTTCCCAATTAATTGTTCCAAATATATACAGAAGATATAGCACAAGTTTTCCACAAATTATTTCAGAGAATAGAGAGAGAGGAAACACTTATGATGTTATTAAGGCAGTATAACCTTCATTCTAAAATATAAAAAGGATATTTAAAAAAATAAAATGCAGATCAACTTTCACCAAAGGTAAATAAAATACCCTTAAGAAAATATTAACAAATGGACACCATTCATATATCAAAAAGAACACATCATGAGCAAGTGGGTTTTTTTCCAGATGAACAAGAATAGTTTAGCATTAGAAAATCAATTAATGTAATTCACACATAAATAATATAAAGAAAAAAGTAATATGATTATTGATCAAGGCTGAATAAGCACATGAAAAAATGTATTACTTACATATGGATAAAATTCAAAGGAATCTGAGTCTGAGGCCCTGGGGGGAAGGGAAATGCACGCAGCCCAGCAGTTGCCAAGGTGAGCTGAGATCAGACACTTGCAGCACTGGGGCTCAGGCCAAGGCCCAGAGGGAAGCGCACACAGCCCAGCAGCCACTGAGGTGAGCGAGCCAAGACCCGCGTGGCACCGGGGCTCAGTCTAAGGCACTGGTGGGGCAAGCAAAGTGCACACAGCCTAGCACTTGCCGAGGTGAGTTGAGATGTGCACAGCATCAGAAGCTTAATCTACAGCCACAGAAAGCTAGAACAGGAGCCCAGTTGGTATAATATAGATAACTGCCACACCTTCTGTCACCACAAGGACAGTTCACCACCACAGTAGCAGCCAGGGCCACTCTACAGGTTACCTGCCACTCACTTGACTACATTGCTGTAAGAAGAGTCACCAGTAGAGCCTGCAAATAGAGGAGGAAGTCTTTATTCTCATAGCCAACTGCAGGGTAAGAGAAAAAGCAAGTCCTTTACCAGATGACCAAATATCAATGAAAAAATACTAGAACTACAAACAAACAAGAAGATATGACACCACCAAAGGAATACAGTAGTGCTCAAATTCCAGACCCCATAGAACAGGGAATCCTTGAAATGTCTGAAAAAGAATTCTGAGCAATGATCTTAAGGAAGCTTGAAGAAATAAAAGAAGACAATTAGAGAACACAAGGAAACAAGTGGTGCTGGGAAAACTGGATATCCATATGCAGATGAATGAAACTAGATATGCATCTGTCACCATACACTAAAATCAACTCAAAGTGGATTAAAGACCTAGGTATAAGACCCAAAACTGTAAAATTACTAATGGAAAATATAGGTGAAACACTTCAGCAACTAGGTCGGGGCACAGACTTTATGAGCATGAGCCCAAAAGCATGAGTAAAAGAAAAAAATAAACAAATGGGACTAAAACTAAAAAGCTTCTAAACAACAAATGAAACAATCAACAGAGTGAAATGACAACCTACAGGGTGGAAGAAAATTTTTGCTAACTATGCATCTGACAAGGGATTAATATCCATAATATGCAAGAAACACAAGCAATTATACAGTAAAAAAAAACAAATAACCCAATTAAAAAATGGACAAAGGAGCTGAATAGACATTTCTCAAAGGAAAACATACAAATAGCCAATAGGTACATGAAAAAATGCTCAACATCATTAGTCATCAGGGAAATGCAAATTAAAACTACATTGAGATACCACTTCAACCCAGTTAGACTGTCCATAATCAAAAAGATGGTGAATAACAAATGCTGGCAATGGTGTGGAGAGAAGGGAACACTCCTACACTGTTGGTGGGATTGTAAATTAGTGCAACCACTATGGAAAACAGTATGGAGGTTTCTCAAACAACTATAGATAGATCTTCCATATGATCCAGCAATCCCACTTCTGGGTATATACCCAGAGGAATGGAAATCAACATGATGAAGGGATCCTTGAACTCCTGTGTTCATCACAACTCTGTTTACAAGAAACTTAAGCAATTATACAGTAAAAAAAACAAATAACCCAATTAAAAAATGGACAAAAGAGCTGAATAGACATTTCTCAAAGGAAAACATACAAATAGCCAATAGGTACATGAAAAAATGCTCAACATCATTAGTCATCAGGGAAATGCAAATTAAAACTACATTGAGATACCACTTCAACCCAGTTAGACTGTCCATAATCAAAAAGATGGTGAATAACAAATGCTGGCAATGGTGTGGAGAGAAGGGAACACTCCTACACTGTTGGTGGGATTGTAAATTAGTGCAACCACTATGGAAAACAGTATGGAGGTTTCTCAAACAACTATAGATAGATCTTCCATATGATCCAGCAATCCCACTTCTGGGTATATACCCAGAGGAATGGAAATCAACATGTTGAAGAGATCCCTGCGCTCCTGTGTTCATCACAACTCTGTTTACAATAGCCAAGACATGGACCCAACCCAAATGTCCATTGATGGATGATTGGATGAGGAAACTGGTATATATACACCGTGAAATATTACTCTGCCATAAAAAAGAATGAAATTCTCCCATTTGCAAGAACATGGATGAGCCTGGAGAAACTTATGTTGAGTGAAATAAGCAAAGCACACAGGGATAAATACCACATATACTCACTCATATGTGGGAGCTAAGAGAGAAAGAAGGGGGGAAAGAAAGACCACAGTAGTGCGTTGGACTTGCAGAGGGAGAAAATATTCCTTGGGCAACAAAATGGAGTTGGGGGGAAAGGAGAGGGGAGGGAGGTTGGGACTAATTGAGTGAGGTCAAAGGGTAAAAATGCAATTTGTGGCAATGGGTATGGTGCCAGTATGAATCTGGCCCTCACAACATGGGCAAGAGGGGTGACAATCAGCTTTGTATCTCATGAATATTCATAATGATAAATAAATAAGTAAATAAATAAATAGAAATTTATCCCAAAGTAAAAAAAAAAAAAAAATCAAAGGAATCTCAGAATAAAAAGGGAAATATTTTATATAAGGAACAACTGCCAAAAAAAAAAAAAAAAAAACCCTACAATAAATTCATACTAAATGAGAAGACATTGAAAACTTTTCCTTGAATCAGGAATAAAAGTAAGATATCTGCTATATCACCCTTTCACTTTTGTTTTTTTAACGATTTTTTTTAACCACTTATATGTACGCATCTGTGGGGTAAGGGATGTTGTTTCAATACATGTATATATTGCACAATGATTCACGTAGGGTAGATAGCAAAGCTTTGTGCCTGATAATTCACATCGTCTCTTCTCNTGGGTAGCACCCAAACAGGAAAGACCAGAATAGTTCAGCAAAGGCTTTGAAAATTAAATTGGAATTTAAACCATAGCACAAAGGTAGGACAGGACTGAACTTAAGCAGATTTACTTTCTGCTAAAATAGAATACTTAAATAGAATAAGAGTCTCATAATAGAACACCTAAAATTTACAGCATATAATTGAAAATTATTTATGATACCAAGAACCAGAGAAATCTCAACTCAGATAAGAAATGAAAATTAATGTATGCCAAGACCGAAATGAAACAGACATTAGAATTACCTAACACAAATTTTATGGCAGCTGTCATAAACATGCTCCCAGTAACAATTACAAAAAAAAAAATACTCTTTAAAAAGTGAGAAACATAGGAAGTCTCAACAAAGAAATAGAAGATGTAAAAAAAAAATGGAAATTTCAGACCTGAGAAATGCAATAATTTAAATAAAAGCAAACACTGGATGGGCTCAATGTCAGAGTGTAGATGATAGATAAAAAATAATAGGTGGACTTGAAGATAAATCCATAGAAATGATCCAATTTGAATAACAGAGATAAAGTATATTTAAAAACTTAACAAAGACTCTGGAACCTTTGGGACACTGAAAAAGGATTTATCTCTCATGTCATTGATGTCCCAGAGAAAGAAAAAGAGTGTGAATCTGAAAAAATATTCAAAGAAATAATAGCTTTAAGCTTCCCAAATTAGGCAGAAGATATAAGTCCATAGGTTCAAGAAGTTTAGCACCCCTAACAGAGTAAATCTGAAGAAATATACTGTGAAGCATTATAATCAAATTTTTTAGAACTAAGTAGAAGAAACTGTTATTAAAAGCAGACAGAGGGCCGAGCCCGTGGCGCACTCGGGAGAGTGCAGCGCTGGGAGCACAGCAGCGCTCCCAGCAGCGCTCCCACCGCGGCTTCGGATCCTATATAGGGATGGCCGGTGCGCTCACTGGCTGAGCGCGTCACGGGCGACACCAAGCCAAGGGTTGCAATCCCCTTACTGGTCGCAAAAAGAACAACAACAAAAAAAAGCGGACAGAAACAACACATTACATGTGGGGAAAATATTAACTAGAATGACAGTAGATTTCTGGTCAGAAATTGTGGAGTACAGAAGAAAGTGGCACAACATTTTTTTAAGTACTGAAAGAAAAAAATGTACAGCCCCAATTTTTTATTCAGTGAAAATATTCTTCAGGAATAACGGCGATATAATGACTTTCTCAAATAAAAGGAAACTAATAGAATTTGTCACTAGCACACATGCCTTAAGTGAATTGTTAAAAAAAAAAATCTTCAAATAGAGAAGAAAGGATAAAAAAAGGAAAAGTTTAAAAATCAGGAATGAAGAAAGCAAAAAAAATAAAATAAATACATGGGTAAATACAGTAGACTATTCTATTTGAGTTTTTAAAAATATATTTCACCATTGAAATTAAAAATTATAACCTTGCTTAATGTTATTTTCAGTGATGGTAAAGGAAAGTCAATATAAAGCCAACATTATACACATGCCAAAATACACAAACACAGTTAAAAACTATAAAGAAAGAAAACTTCACACAAATTTCTCACAAACATAAAGATACTCAACACATATTAGCAATTCAGAGCTAATGATATATAAACAATAGTACACTACATTCAAGAAGTTTTATTCCAAGAATGAAAAGCTGATTAAAAATCTAGAAATCAACTAGTATAATACATCATATTGAATGGATAAAGATAAAACATTACATGATATGTTAATTAAAGTAAAAATAAGTATTTGGCAAAATTCAACATCCAGTCATGACAAAACTACCAGCAAACTAAAAATTTAAGAAAACTTCCAAAACATCATAAAAAACATTTGCAGTAAATATATGGTTGGTTTCATACTTAATGGTGAAAGACTGATTGCTTTCCACCTATATTTGGGAGCAAGGCAAGGATATTGACTCACAATTTCTATTCAGCATAGTTTGGATGGTTTAGCCAGTAGTAAAGCAAGAAAAAAATAAATAAATAAAAGACATAGATTGCAAAGGATGAAATAAAACTTTCTCTATTTGCAAATGGCATCATCATCTGCATAGACAACTACAGGAATCTACAAAAGTTTTTAAAACAAATAAATGAGTTCTGCAAAATTGCTAGATTCAGATCATCACACAAAAACTCAATTATGTTTATACATGTTAGCAATAAACATTTGGACACCAAAGTTAAAGATAAAATACCGCTTAAAATTTTTCCAAAAATGAAAACCAGGGTGTCATAAATATCAAATCCTACATACATAAATGAGATATTAAGCATATATTAGAGAAATTTAAAAAGCATATTTAAAATTTTGTATAAAATAATTTTTGCAAATATTAAATCCATTAAAAAAATATTTTAACATAAATATAAATCTAAGCCCACGTGGCTTTCCCAATTAATTGTTCCAAATATATACAGAAGATATAGCACACGTTTTCCACAAATTATTTCAGAGAATAGAGAGAGAGGAAACACTTATGATGTTATTAAGGCAGTATAACCTTCATTCTAAAATATGAAAAGGATATTTAAAAAAATAAAATGCAGATCAACTTTCACCAAAGGTAAATAAAATACCCTTAAGAAAATATTAACAAATGGACACCATTCATATATCAAAAAGAACACATCATGAGCAA
>NW_007731369.1:159813-161693 GCF_000696425.1 Galeopterus variegatus | reverse complement strand
AGGTGTCGGTGATGGGCCATAATAATCATATACAGTGTATATTGACAAAAAAAAAAAAACATTTAAATGTTCAGCTATTGCAAACAATACCAAATATACCTCACTGAGGGTAAAACAAAAATGTAATCACAACAAACTGGGCCTATATGACTGAAATAACATATTGCTGCCAGTCTGAAGTAAGAAAGTTTTAAAAAGATGGTTTATTATGCTGTTTTTTAATTTTAACTTATTTCACATATCTATAAAATGAACTAGAATGATTCAACTGACAATAGGATTATTGCTATATTTTAAATTGTTATCAATTAAAGCTATCATAGGAATTTTTTTAGTTGCAAATGACTTAAACTCAGTTCAAACTGGCTTTAGTGAAAATGGATTTTTTTTTTTACTCTTCATTGAAATCCAGATATCCAAAAATGTACTTACAGATGTCAATCCCTATGTCTTGCAATGCATTATTCTGTGTTGACTTCCTTCCAAAGAAAGCTCTTTAGATATGGTGGCAAAAGTAGTTACCAGTAACTACATGTTTATATTCTACAAGCTCAGCAGTCCTCACAGCAAAACATAGTTTCAATAAGTACCAGGTCTGGCCCTCATGGACCCAGGTGGGCTCATTTTGACATTCCAGCCACTTAGTCCAAGATGCTAGAAGATGCTGATTTGCTGAGCTTTGCCCGTGAGCCTCCACCTGGCATGGTTTAGCCCCAATCTTGGCCTATTGTCAGAAATAGGGAAAGAGTAGTTTTCAAAGAAAAATTGGGATCCTCTAAACAAAAAATGAGGTGAGGGAATCTGAAAAAGTAAAAACACTCTCCCACTGCAGAAATGTCTAGAATGTAAGTAACCACCCAAATTCAAGACATTCTCTAATGACAAAGAGAAGACAAACATGGCCTCTGACCCAAGCACTTTCCTCTGTAGGCACAATGATGAAACTACTCTGCATTACTGTTAAATCCTCATTATGATTATTGCTATTGTTATAGCTTTTAACTCTTTTTAGCTGTTCTATTTTGGGATACAATGAAACATAGTTTTTTTGTTTGTTTGTTTGTTTAATAGAAACTTTTTTTCAAAAACACTTTCTATGTAACCTAATGAAATAAGCTTGTTGCTATGGTGATAATTAAATATAAATATTATTTAAAATAATACTCACCTAAATCATTGCA
The DNA here is from genome assembly GCF_000696425.1 of Galeopterus variegatus. NCBI lineage: Eukaryota > Metazoa > Chordata > Mammalia > Dermoptera > Cynocephalidae > Galeopterus > Galeopterus variegatus. Next base: position 160,512 of record NW_007731369.1, on the reverse strand, counting down.
AGGAGCATGATGAATAGCTTGACATAAGTTAGTAATGAAACTGAAGGACTTTGATTAGATTAGGACATAAGGTATTAACTGTTTTCACTGAGAAGTCTCAGGCGACTATATAAAAAAAATGTACTTTTCTGCTCCCAATCAATGGAGTAGCAGGAAGTCAAGAGTAGCAGATGAGAAAAAGACCTTGCTTATTTCACACTAGTTAAAATAGGGCATTTATGTAATATGTAAAATAACACCTGCCACTTGATTAATTTTTAAATTCCTCACTGTATTCAAGAGCAAAAATATGACTTAAGCTTCAAAACATTAAAATCGTCTTCATACCTTACAAAAACTTAAGCTGCAAGTTAAGGACTCAAGGTTAATTAAAAAGATGTGCTCTACTAAAGTCAGGGATAAAACTGGAGTTAAAATAATGATTTTTAACCATTAAGGAATAATGAATAAATAAACTAAACCTTAAAGTCAACTTTAAAAAAATTTTTCTCTGGAATTAAAAGACAAGATTTTTAATTGTAAATGCTGTATTTACATTTTATTGATTGAAGAAAAATTCATTTTCTATTTCAAAATTATCAATAGCAAGTACAAATGTAAGGCTGTGAAAATTGTATATGTGGGATAGATATTATGCTATTCACCTGGATTGGTATTTTCTCTTTTTTTATTATTATTATCAGTTGTTTTTTTTTTTTT
>NW_007731369.1:156847-159192 GCF_000696425.1 Galeopterus variegatus | reverse complement strand
TTTTTTTTTTTTTGGTGGCTGGCTTGTATGGGAATCCAAATGAATCAGTATTTTCTAATAAACAGTGAAGTCCCTATAAGATAATAAATTACACCTGGAAAGATCATCATACACCGTACAGTAAATATTAGAGAAATCAGAATTCTCCTGTTCACATTCACTTTTTAGGACTATAGATTTATTGTCAAGCAAGAGGATTAATAAGTGCGTTCTGAATACAAGATAGTGGGAGGTGCTGCAGGAAAAAATGCAAATAAATAAATGCCAGCATGCCCTGCTCTTTACGTGTTTCTAATCTGGTAGGAAAGATAAACTCCACATGATAAGAACATGCAAAGCGACATTCTGGCTAACAAAGAAAAGAGTGTCATGTTAATAAAGTGAGATATTGTTGTTAATCAAAAACTCTTGTGGAAGGAATTGAGGGTTTTTTTATTACTATTATTTGTTTATGTAAACATGGAACATTTATCAATTGAGTAGAAGAGGAAAAGGGAGTTTGGTTTTATAATCGTTAACACTGTCATCAGTTCACCTCCCTTTACTTTTCCTTTACTTCTTTTACATCCCTAAATTTAATCCTGTAATTTATATAACTTTTCTGTCCAGTTGTAACACTAAGACAATTTTAATGGAGAGACAACTGCCTTTCTCCTTTTACACTAAGCTTCCTGTAATCAGTGTGCTCAGTATCTGTGGAGAAAGAATAGCATTTAGACTCACATCCAGTTTAATCAATTTGCATATTTTCTGTCTACCTAAATGGTGGAAATTTTTATCCAAGCTGAAGAACAGTGGTTTGGGACTCAAGACCCAGAGTCTTCACTGTATGATCTTTTGAAACAACTCTTCTTCTAGGCTTTGTTTCCACAATTTTAAATAAAAAATTGTAAAAGGTGAATTCTAAAGTTATCTTTTCTGCATTTGAGTTTATTCATCTGTTTATTCAATGTATATTTATTGATTACTAGTTAAGTGTTATGAGCAGTGTTCCAGGTTCTGAGGATACAGACTTGAGCAAGAGTCTTAAATAGCCAGGCTAAAGTCATTTATTTTCTTGTGTGGGGATAATGATAATAAACGAATAGATAAATATGGTATTTAGTGCTGTAATGAGAAGAAATGTCATAGTGAACACTTAAATTGGGTGGTTATTTATCTAGGGTGTTCGAGAAGGCCTTTATGAGGAGCTAACATTTGAGTTGAAACCTAAATAGAAATAAAGGACCCAACTTGATGATTATTTGAGTGGCCTCATGTTTCATCTGCAAGCAGTCAAATTTATTTCCCAAGCTCCTGATTCTTTTATTCAGATAAAGTCACTGGACTTATCAAAGACTTCCTCTTTTTTGCAGTTATTCCATTATAATTCTTCACACGTAGGGTTATGACTGCAACTTACTATCTATTGGACGGATTTCATGCTGCAGAGAGAACAATAGAATTATGACTTGGTGACAGATCTACTTTACTGCCAAGGTATGTTGTATCTCTCCATTACTTTCATTGTTTCTCTTCTTTCTGCCTGTCATTTTGTAGAAAGCAAACAAAACTAATCCTTTCGGTGACAAGAAGAAACAAAGAAAAGTGACAAATTAAACAAACAAACAAAAGCACTGCTTCTCAAAGATCCTTCAAGTCCTGGCATTTTAAATTATAAAAACTATTATTTAAAGTCTTATCACTCATCAAATGAAGAATCTGGAATATCAATAATGATGTTTCCTGTTTTTACAATCTTTTAAACTATTCCTTTGGTAATTTTCCTTATGACATTACACCTAAGAACAGCACAGTATGTGTCCATAAAATATGTATCTGAATTTTTAAAAATGAGAAAACTGTTCATGAAGGAAAACAAGTATAGTATTTTGTGTGTGATTTCTACATGGAATGTTAAATAGCTCTAACCACACAAATATTGGGGTCCTCTACACTGAGCCGTTATACCTGATAATGAGTAACCTGAAATGCTCTTGGGTGTCCTAAGCCAGAAGGAAAACACAAAAGCTCACTCTAAATAAAAAGGAATGATTAGAAGAAAATAAAGAATGGAAGGAGAAATTGCACACATGGAAAAAGTAAATGAAAAGACACATTTGAAAATCTACTCTCTGAAGCATCTAAAAGTGCAATGAAATCATCAAAAGTGAGAATAAAAGGAAATATGGGATGTTTGAAGTCTGCACAATTGAAACGGGAATTAAGATTTATTAAATATATATGCACAATGCTGAACAAAACTGGTATTATTACTTACTATGTGCCAAATAATATGCAAATAATTTCAAATGCATGTTTATTTAACCTTCACAACTCTTTTTTTTTTTTTTTTTTTGTCCTTT
>NW_007731369.1:151301-156072 GCF_000696425.1 Galeopterus variegatus | reverse complement strand
CATACGCAGTAAGGAGTAGAAGCATGATATGTGAGCAAATCTCTATAGCTCTACATTTTATACTTTTTCTGCTATACTCTGATGTCTTTCAATGAAAGATCCCTCATGTCTAGGATGATCAAAGCCACATTTGAACCTATCCTTAGAGACTGTCAATTACTAAGCTCCCACTTTTTCCAAACCCAGTGGCCCCCAGATACACAGTGAAGTTGACCACACAGTCAGTAACTACCTACAGCTCCCATCCATTTACTTGGAAGTCATATGCACTCCAGTCAATCAAGACCCTTTGGATAAGAAAATTTCAAAAGAGTGGCAGCAGGGTGATGGTGGTGGAAATAACTTAAGCTAGTATAATAGGTATTCTAAGCAAATTGTTCAATGAGGAATATATACAATCTAAAAACATTTTTCTAAGAGACTTACTTATGCTAACACTTTGTTTAAAAAACATACTATTTTAAATGATGACATGAGTTTCAGTCTTCTTAATCCTTAAATTCTCTCCAGATTAAGAATAAGTTATTTGGAGGAGAGTGATATCATCAAGGTGGTGCAATAGACAATTTTCAGGGTCATTCCTCTCTGGCCATTCCCACAACTAACCAATTTACAACTATCAGAAAAGCAGAGTGCCATCATGGGATCACTGGAGATTGGGGGAAGAGGAAGAGAGACCTGCAGAATTTATAAAGGCATGAGAGGCCACAGCAAGAAGAAGTAGGGACTGCTTCGACTATTCCAAGTCCTGATCTCTTGTAGGCAGAAGTGGTGTGGGGTAAGGAGTGGATAAAGGAAATAGAGTGGCTAGCATGGTGGCAAAGCTGCAGTGGCACCATTTTTATAATGCTTCTTGGTGTCTGCAGAGGAGAAGATAGCTTCAGAGAGCATCCTAATACCTCCCAGGCCAGCAGAGGTCACTGGCAGGGTTCCCTGTACCAACATAGGAGCAAGGGGCCAAAGCTGACGGGAGGAAGAAACCAACCGGAGATGGGTGAATCATCACAAGGAACTCTTTCACAGAGTGCCCCACAGGAAGTGTTTGGAGTATGTGGGGGGGGCTGACCCACCTAAGGAATATGGGGTACAATATGAGCAGCTGATCTATCTTACAATCAGTAAGGGAGGAAGAAACCAACCGGAGATGGGTGAATCATCACAAGGAACTCTTTCACAGAGTGCCCCACAGGAAGTGTTTGGAGTATGTGGGGGAGGCTGACCCACCTAAGGAATATGGGGTACAATATGAGCAGCTGATCTATCTTACAATCAGTATGGGTGCCACTCGGTGGAGACTGGTCAGGGAAATAGAACTGCATGGGGTCCAGTTTGCTGGGGAGACTCAGTCCCAGGCCAGAATTTCCACACAGCCCAGGTGTATCTAACCTCACAAAACTCAAAAGTAATTAAAACACCAATAATTAAAATCTGATCCACACAAAAAAAGTTTTCCCCAGATAATCAGCTGCAAAGCTGCAATTTGGCTCAAGCACAGAGCTCAAGTGTTGGTCCACATAGGAAGTTCCCCTAATTTTGTAATTAACTAAAGGATAACAAATTAGTCACAATGCAGAGTTTAAGTGGTGATGGTAGCTAATAATCCACCATGGAACCAAAAAAAAAAAAAAAACTTTGATCAGAGACAAAACTCTGATATTAACAAGTAAAAATTTAACACAACCAAAGAACACCTATAAAACCTGGAAGAGCTAGCAGTCTCCTCAAATGCCCAGGAATCAATGTAAAGACACAAAGATCATGAAAGAACAAAGAAATATGACACCACAAAGCACCAACAATGGACCCAGGGGAAAAGCAGATTTATAAAACATCTGACAGAGAATTCAGAATAATCCTCTTAATAATGCTCAGGAAGTCACAAGAAAATACAGATAGAAAATTAAGTAATATCTGGAAAACAATTTAGAAGTAGAATTAGAAATTTGGAAAGGAAATAGAATCAATTTACAAAACATAGAAATTCTAGAAATAAAGAATACATTATCTGAGCTGAAAAATTGAATAAAATCTCCAACAGAAGTCTTAATCAAACAGAGAAAAGAATCAGTGAGCTAGAAGACAGAACATATCAAATTATCTAATCAAAGGAGGAAAAAAGGAATAAGAAAAAATGAAATAGAAATAGAGCAATTAAGGGACTTTGTCAAACAAAATAGTCTCTGCATAATTGGCATACCTGAGGAAAGAAAAAAGAATGCATATTCCTAGAATGCATATTCAAGGACGTAATGACCTATAATTTCCCAAGTATGGAGAATGATTACAATATCCAGTTACAGAAACCTCATAGGTCACCAATCAAATTCAATCCAAACAATAGCACCCCAAGACACATCATAATCATTATCAAAAACCAATGACAAAAAAAAAAGAAAAGAATACTGAAAAAAAGAAAGAGGAAAGAAACACATAACATTCAACAGACCCCCAATATGTCTCTCAGCAGATTTCTCAGTAGAAACCCTGCAGGCCAGAAGAGAATGGAATGATATATTCAACGTGCTGAAGGAAAAAGACTGTCTGTCAAGAATTTTGTGTCCAGCTAAACTAACCTTCAAATATGCAGGAGAAATAAGGAACCAGGAAACAACAGATTTAATCTCTACTCTAGGCTAATCAGATCTAGTGGACTTATATAGAATATTTCATCCAACAGCTGTGAAATATAAATTCTTTTCAGCAGCACATGAGACATTCTCCAGAATACATCATATGTTAGGTCACAAAACAAGTCTCAACAAACTTGAAAAATTAAAATCAAATCAACTATTTTGTTCAACCCAAACAGAATAAAACTAGATCAGCAACAAAAGGAGCACTAGAAACCATACAAATACATGGAAATTAAATAACATGTTTGTAAACAGTGATGGGTCAAAGAGAAAATCAAAAAGGAAATTAAGAAATTCCTGAACACAAATGAAAATGAAAACACAGAATACCAGAACCTATGAGATACAGCAATATCAATTCTAAGAGGGAAGTTTATAGCAATAAACACATATGACAAAAAGAAGAAAATTTTCAAATAAACCTAATGTTACACCTCAAGGAACTAGAAAAAAATAAGAACAAACCAAACCCAAATCAGTAGAAGGAGAGAAATAACAAGATTAGTGCAGAATTAGAGATCAAAGTCAATAAACCTTTAGTTAGGCTAACAACAACAAAAAAAAGAGAGAGAGAAGACTCAAATAAATAAAACCAGAAATGAAAAAGTAGACATTACAATTGATATCAGAGAAATGAAAAGGATCATAAGAGACTACTGGAAAACCTAGAAGAAATGAATAAATATCTGGACACATGTAACATACTCAGGTAAGATCATGAACAACTAGAAAATCTAAATAGACTGATAGAGTTTCTATATGTTGTCCCCCTCAAAGCTCAGGTCATAATTTGATCCCCACTGTGGCATTATTGGGAGGTGATTGTGTCATGGAGGTGGATCCCTCATTGATATATTAATGCCCACCCGGGCGGGAAGTAGTGAGTGAGTTCTCACTCTATCAGTTACCATTATAGCCAGTAATAAAAGGAGTCTGGAACCTCCCCCCCATGTCTCTTGCTTCCTCTCATCATGTGATCTGCTGGCACCCACCAGCTGCCTTGCTGTTTTCCACCATGAGTAGAAGCAGGCTGAGGTCCATGCCAGATGCAACTATCCCAAAATCATGAGCCACATAAACCATTTGACTTATAAATTACCCAGTCTCAGGTATTCTGTTGTGGCAGCACAAAAATGGACTAATACACAGACCAATAATAAGTAATGAGATCAGCAATAAAAAGTCTCTCAAAAAACAAAACCGTAGGAATGATGGCTTCACTGCCAAATTCTACAAAACATTTAAAGAAGAACTAATACCAACTCTCAGATTATTCCAGAAAATTGAGTAAGAGGGAAAACTTTCAAACTCATTCTATGAGGCCAGCATTTTTGTTATACCAAAACTGGCAAAAGGCACAATGAAAGAAGAAAACTACAAACCAATATCCTTAATAAACACAAATAAAATAAAATAAAATAAATCCTTAATATTCGTCTTCACATCTAATCCAACAATACATTGAAAAGATCGTTCACCATGAGCAATTGGGATTCATCCTAGAGATGCAAGGATGGTTCAACATATGCAAGTCTATAAATTGGATACATGACATCAACAGAATGAAGATAAAAAATCATATGGTCATTTCGATAGACACAGAAAATACAGTTGATAAAATCCAACCCCCTTCATGATACACTCAACAAATAGGTATAAAAGGAGTGTACCTCAGCACAATAAAAGCCATATGCAACAAACCTCCAGCTAGTATCATACCGAATGAACAAAAATTGGATTCTCTTTCTCTATGGTCTGGAACAAGACAAGGATGCCCACTTTCCCCACTCTTATTCTATGTAATACTAGAAGTAGTAGGCAGGGCAATAATGCAAGACAAAGCAATACAGACTATCCCCATTTAAGATGACATTATCGTACACATAGTGAATCCTAAAGACTCTGCCAAAAAATTACTAGAACTAATAAATGAATCCAGTATAGAGGCAGAATAAAAAATCAACACACAGAAATCAATAGCTTTCCTTTACACTTACAAGGAAATAGCTGAAGAAGAAATTAAGGAAGTAATCCCATCCACAATTGCTAGTAAAATAATGAAATACCTAGGAGTAAATTTAACCAAGGTGAAAGACCTCTACAATAAAAACTATAATACACTGGTAAAAAAAAAAAAA
>NW_007731369.1:149331-150513 GCF_000696425.1 Galeopterus variegatus | reverse complement strand
AAAAAAAAAAAAATTGAAGAAGACAGGAATAAATGGAAAGATAGTCCTTGTTCATGAGTTGGAGAATTAACATTATCAAAATATCCATATTACCCAAAACAATCTACACATTCAAAGTAATTTTTATCAAAATATCAACAATATTCTTCACAGAAATAGAAAAAATGATCTTAGTATCTGTATGGAACCTCAAAAGGCCCTGTGTAGCTAAAGCAATCTTGTGCAAAAAGAACAAAGTTGGAGGCATCACACTTCCTGACTCGAAATATGCTGTAAGACATAAGGCATAAAACCAGATAAATAAAGCATTCAAACAGAATTGAAAGCTGAGAAATAAACCCACCCACTTATATCTAACTGATTTTCGACAAAGATTCCAATAATTCACAGTGGGAAAAGGACAGCCACTTCAACAAATGGTGCCAGGAACACTGGATATCCACATATAGGAGATTGAAACTAGTCCCTTGTCTATTACCATACACAAAAATCAACTCAAAATGGACCAAAGACCTAATTTTAAAACATGAAACTATAAAACTACTAGAAGAAAACATAGGGGAAATGCTATAGGAAAAGGGAGTGGGCAGGGCTTTTTTGAGGAAGACTATAAAGGCACAGACAAGTAAAGCAAAAATACACAAATGAGACTACATCAAAATAAAAAGCTTCTGCACAGCTATCAACAAAGTGAACAGACAACCCACAAAATGGGAGAAAGTGTTTGCAAAGTACACATCAAACAATGGGTTAATTGTTATTTGAGCTGAATAGACATTTCTTAAAAGAAGACACACAAATGGCCAACAAGCACATGAAAAAATGCTCAGAATCACTAATCATCAGGGAAATGCAAATGAAAACCAGAACGAGATATAATCTCACTCCAGTTAAGACAACTATTATCAATAAGACAGAAAGTACCAATGCTGGTAAGGATTCAGAGAAAAAGAAAGTCTCCTACATTGTTGGTAGGAATGGAAATTGGTACAGCTATTGTGAAAAACAGTATGGAGGTTTCCCAGAGAACTAAATGTGGGTCTACCTGATCCCACTACTGGGTATATACCCAAAGGATAGGAAATCAATACATCAAAATGACACCTGCACTCCCATGTTCATCACAGCAGTACTCACAATAGCCAAGAGATGCAATCAACCTAAACATCCAAAACAGATGAA
>NW_007731369.1:145209-148762 GCF_000696425.1 Galeopterus variegatus | reverse complement strand
TCACAGCAGTACTCACAATAGCCAAGAGATGCAATCAACCTAAACATCCAAAACAGATGAATGGATAGAAAAACTATGGTATAGATACATAAAGGAATACTCTACAGCCATAAAAAGTTATGATATCCTATCATTTTCAGCAACATAGATGGAATTGGAAACTATCACGTTAAGTGAAGTATATCAGGCACAAAAAAACAAAGTGATATCACTTGTGGAAGTAGAAAGTAAAATAATGGTTACCAGAGCCAAGGAGGGGAGGGAGCAGGATAAGAAGAGGTGGATTGATGCTTACAAAACTATACTATCTACCCTAAGTAAATAATTGTGCTGTGTATGCATGTATTGAAACAATACACTGTACCCCACAAATATGTACAAGTAAATGTTGAAACTAACAAATTAAAATAAAAGTTACTTGGAGAGAATTGCATTTAAATTAAAAAAATAAAACAAAACACACGAGGCTGCATATTTGCAATAGGGTAAACAAATATCATGGACTTAAATAAGCAAAAATCTGGAGATCTGATTAAATATTAAAAAAAACACATCTAATAAGTAATTATTTAGATCAAGACTGTGTGTGTGTGTGTATGTGTGTGCATGCATGTTAAGTAGCAAATCTGTGATTATCCTTATAAATAAGCACTGAATCCTCATTTAATTATTGTTTACTTGAAAAGAATCACACCCTTTTTTGGGGAGTAACACCGTTTTAAATTCAATTCTTATTTTCTTGCCTTCACATAAATCTGCTTTTATTCACTTTTTTATTTACATTCTATTATATCTAAATATTTTCACATGGAAGAAAAAGTAATTTGAGAAAAAAAATAGCAGTATATAAAGACGTGTTGCAGATATGAATGGGTGATTGTTGCTGATACATGAAAAATAAGAATATATGAAATAACTACCATAGCTGTAAAAAATACGTAAAACACAGGCCTTTGAGGCATGGCAGAAGTGAAAATAAGCTATTCAGAACAATAGTATTTCCTGATTATTATTCTATAAATAATTAGGCCAAATACTTGGCACGAATAAAAAATACGTAAAACACAGGCCTTTGAGGCATGGCAGAAGTGAAAATAAGCTAATCAGAACAATAGTATTTCCTGATTATTATTCTATAAATAATTAGGCCAAATACTTGGCACGAGCAATGCAATGGATTAAGTAAAATTCATGACAAGATTCATTTTGGGTTATATAATCCTGTTATATATAATTAGATAAGCTTATTAGATCGTTAAGTGTAGCAGTGAAGTGATTCCTTGTTCAGTTTCCCGGGACTCATACATTATATATTTACTTGTTTTGCTTTCTAATCAAAAGAATGGTGAATTTAAATAGTACTCTATGTGTAAATACATTATATTCTAGGTATTAGAGAATTAAAATACTTTCTCTATATTCTCACCCTACCTGGCAAATAGGGTTTGTCACCCATTCATGAACCAACTCCAAAGACAGCCTCTGATGGTGGTAATTGGAAACTATAATTGGCAAAACATAAGGTTTATAGAAATCCTGGTCATGGACTAAGGGACCTACACCTAGGTCTACACTGAACTTCTTTGCTAGCCAAAGTGAGGTTTCTACCAAAAACTACAACAAACTGTAAATGGTGGCCAAATAATACCTTAAATAATATAAATGCTATTAAAAGCAGCAAGAAATCTTTGGGATACATTCCACTTTAGGTTTATAGAAATGTCTGAATTATATCTGCTTATTTTTACAAAGCTGAATGGTTAGATCTGGCTGTAAAAGTGATTGGCTAATTACCCTTGCAAACATTCCCCATTGCATGAAGAATAACAATTCATGCTGGATTAAAGTAGAGAATATTAATTTTAGTTTGTCATCTCTTTTCCCGAGAAAGAAAATGAATAGATTTATTTTTGTAGGTTGGTGTATTAACTTGTAAAATCTGTTTATTTTTCTGTTCTATAGGGGAAATAAATATTTGATCTTCAAACCCAGGAAGGAGGCAGGTACTCCTCCCAATATCTTTCCCTCAGATCCTGAAAAGGATGAGGACAATGTCCTATAGACCATGGATGTGGAAGATAATCTATACATCCTTTCTCAGAAATGCACTTAGAAAACCTTGGCAAATTATTAAACTCTCTAAACCTCAGAGAGATTGTGTGTCAAGCGATTATCACAAGTCCTGGTACATAACACATGCTAGTCTTCCTTTCTCGTGTTCAACTAGACATTAAACTACTTGAGTACAGAAACTTTTATTTAGCCTTGGTATAAATAGTATTGAGTGCATTATTTTAAGGCCTTCTATTACTAGAATATAAGCTCTGTAAGAAAAAAACAATTTCTCCTGTTTTGTTTACTGTTTTTTTCCAACATCTAGAACAGAGGCATGTATTGAGTATTTAATAAACATTTTGTGACACAATGGATAATAACAATTGCTGCTACATTTTGAATACTATTTGCCAAAAATAATCTGAGCATTTTACATAATAGTGATTTATTTGATCCTCACAGCTATCCAATGAGGTAAATATGATTCTTATTTCTGTGCAAAGAAATCAGTGCTTGGAGATAATAAATAATTTGTCCAAAGTCAAGTTGTTTGGAAATTTCAAAACCGGTTTTAAACCTATGTCTGTCTGGCTATAAACCCTGTGATTTTGAACAGTATGATACTGCCTTGAGTATTCTATGTGCTTCGTAAAATTTGTTACCCTATTACATTCCCACACTCAGTACTGTTTAAAATAGATGCTCTCTATTTAAGAAATTGAGTTTATTTTATACATTTAAGTGTTTGTGTAAAAGGACTTGAGATTTTGTAAATTTTCCTAAAACTGTACTTTGCAATAAATGTTGAAAAAAATACTCAATGAATAAATAAAAAGGGAAATAAAATAAATGCTTAAAAGGATTGTGTTGTTTTCATGGCCGCCTTGTTCTCTAGCATTGGCTGTCAGCTCTCTTCTTTCAGCGTTTACTTCTACCAATTAAGGCACACTCAGATGCAAGTAATAGAGTGCCCAAATAATAATGGCTATAGTCATGAAGACATAGGTTTTAAGTAATACTCAAAAATGTATTTAAATGCCTACAATCTTTCTTTATTCTCTGCCATTAGCAATGTGTTAGCATAATTGCTGTTATTGTTGTTGTCTGTAAGCTTGTCACTGCATGGTTGGAATAAAGCTGAGGAAGCTTCATGCATCACTAACCTTATTGAACCAGTTCAATATGAGGAAGGGCACAAAACATTTTTTTTTCTGAGTATTTAAATATCCAAGTTCAAAAAAACTTCCTGTTATTTTCACTTCCCACTGAATAACAAAGATCCCCTCTTCCATCAATTGACCAAAACTGGACTACATATGCATGCTAAACCATACACTAGCTAAGGGGACTGGAATCACTAAGCAAGTTTAAGACCAACCCCCATTTTGGGGCCGGCCCGGTGGCACACTGCTACAGTGCGCCGTATGGGAGCGCGGTGGCACTCCTGCCGAGGGTTTGGATCCCACATACAGACTGGTTCCCGCTCACTGGCTGAGCG
>NW_007731369.1:142376-144560 GCF_000696425.1 Galeopterus variegatus | reverse complement strand
GGTACGGGCGCGACACTGAGGGTTGCAATCCGCTGCCGGACACGAAAAAAGACAAAAAAAAGGAAAAAAAAAAAAAGACCAACCCCCATTTAACTGATTTTGTTACACGAATGCATTTAACAACACATCACGTGACCTCAACATAACTTGTAGAAACTATTAAAAAATGACAAAATTTAAATTTTAAATCAGGAATCTGTACTGAATAAAATAAGAAAATACAATTTATAAAGGTAAATAAACACCTAATAACTTCCATGCACTTAGATGCATTTTTTATAACACTACCCTTAGTTCACCAGAAACTTGTCAAGAAATTTATTAATACCCAAAATTCGTATTTGGGAAATCTTGGAGGTAATCTAAGAAAAGATCACCCAGCTTGTTCGTGTTCATGTAGTTATTCCACTTCCCATGCAACTAAATCTACAAACCCATCCTTTCTCTGCTCTACCACTCTACCAGAATAAGGGACAAAAATCACTCACATGGCTAGCCAGCCTCAACAGCTATACGGGAGTTACCTTTATTTGTAAACTTTCTAAATACCACCTGCTTCTGGAATCCAGAAGTTCCCCGCTTATCCATGGGGATTACGTTTTAAGACTCTCAGTGGATGCCTGAAATGGCAGATAGTACCAATCCCTATATATACTATGTTTTTCTTCCTATACATACATACCTATGATGAAGTTTAGTCTATAAATTAGGCACAGTAAAAGATTAATAAAAATAACTAATGACAAAATAGAACAAAAATAACAATATGCTGACATTGCTATTCTTGTGCTTTGGGGTCATTATTAAGTAAAATAAGGGTTATCTGAACACAAGGACTGTGATACTGTGACAGTGGATCTGATAACCAAGAGAGCTACTAAGTGAGTAACAGGCGGGTAGCAAATATTGCCTGGGGACACTGTACCTTGCAAGATACAATAACACTACTCAGAATGGCGTAAAATTTTAAATTTTTGAATTGTTTATTTCTGGAATTTTCCATTTAATATTTTCAGACTGCAGTCGACCCTGGGCAACCAAAACTGTGGAAATTGCAACTGTGGGTAAGTGGGGGGCTACAGAAGTTATGACAGAAATTGGCTCAGCTATGATGCTGTTGAAGATTCCAAAGTACTCTGAATTTGTGTCAAAGATGGGGACAGGATAGGATGAATGGGCGTGGAACATTTATCATTTCCTTTAATATGACAATGAGGTGGCTAAGTGTTGACTGCACAAAACAACTTTGTTTTCACAGCCGGACTCCTTGGCAGTATCTTCTCAACACACAGTTTCTTGACACAGCTGTTTCCCAGAGCACTCAAACATGTTTATTTTTGCCTTAGGCTGCATGTAACTTTCTGCTGGTTTGTTCTTCCCTCACCTTTTCTTTCACTGAGGGAGACAAGGAAGGATTATTGAAAAGGCTGGACTCAAGCTGAGCTGGGCAAATAGTTCCACTTGGGTGTGTGGCCAGTCCATTTCCTTTTATCAAAAAGGCCATGCCACATTATGTCTGGATTTTGGAGTCCTTATTGAAAACCTTTGGGATTTTCTTTGACTTAGGCAGCAATGTTACTCATTCACTACTACAAATCTTTTCAGCTGAAGATATATAGAAGGAGATGAGGAAAATAAATACATGCATATATAAACAAGGTAAGATTACTCATTCTCCACACATGAAAGCTTTGTAAAATCTTTTATCTGACTTGCCCTATTCTGAATTCCCCTTGTCTCACAGGGTGAAAAATAGGTCAGTGGACAAAACAAATCTTTGAAACTGACCCAAAGTGACACTCCCCACCTCCAGAGGTCACTTTGGAGAATTTATGCCTTCTAATAACTCAAAGTGATGTGTGAAACTTTATCATGTTTTCTCTGCCATGGAGGTTGTATTAATGAATATGTGTCCCTTCAAAATAAAGTACAAGTTCTTGAAATACTGCCATTTGCAGCAACATGGATGAGCTTAGAGAAAATTATTTTAGGTGAAATAAGCAAGGCACAGAAAGATAAATACTGTATGTCCTCACTCATAAGTGGGAGCTGAAAAACTAAACAAACCAAAAGAAAGAAGGAAAGAAACATACAACAATCACAAAGATATGTTGAATTTTCAAAAGGAGAGAACAGAACTGAGGTTACCAGAGGTGGGAAAGGGAGAGGTAGGGGGATAAGGGA
>NW_007731369.1:131298-142274 GCF_000696425.1 Galeopterus variegatus | reverse complement strand
GAAAATTATTTTAGGTGAAATAAGCAAGGCACAGAAAGATAAATACTGTATGTCCTCACTCGAAAAGTGGGAGCTGAAAAACTAAACAAACCAAAAGAAAGAAGGAAAGAAACATACAACAATCACAAAGATATGTTGAATTTTCTAAAGGAGAGAACAGAACTGAGGTTACCAGAGGTGGGAAAGGGAGAGGTAGGGGGATAAGGGAGGAATTGGTAAAGGACCACAAAAAATGATTATATTGTATACTGTTGAAAATACTAATTATCCTGATTTGAGCAACACATATTGCACACAAGTATTGACATTCAACTCTGTAGCACAAAGATATGTACAATCAAGTATGTTACAATTTTTAAAATGAATAAATAAATAAAGTAGAAATTCTTGAAAAAGACATAAATCTCTCTTGGTGATATGGCTCCTACTTCATGTCTTGCCAAGTTAGTCACTGTATGTTTTAACTATTCCAAACAGCTAGCCATTGTCCTGAGAATGGAACAAGATTTGCTCACCCCTAAGCCTCTGCATGTGCTCAACCCCTACCAGCCCCCACCCCAACATAAAGACTCTGCTCAAAGGTAATCATAGCCAGCAAATCTTCCTTAATACCCTGCAGTGAGGAGAAAGCACACCACATTTGTATGTCTATGGCCCCCTAATATGGCCATATATTATGTTATGGTGCTTTTCCTATTTGTATGCTTATCTTCCTCACTGGACTCTAATGATCTTGAAAGCAAAAACTATTGTTTTTATGTGTTCCCATAGTCTAAGGCAGAATCTGTAGGATTGCATGCTCACAAACTGTCTGAATGAATAAAAGATAAAACCTACTCTGTGAGAGGTGGAACAGAAGATGCCTGTGTCCACCCATATTCATGTTTCTCTTATTTTTCCTGGTAATAAATCCTCTATAATTAGGAGGACCAATAGACTAAGGTCAAGCAATCTAACTTCAAGCCTGACTCCAAAACCTCTAGCATAATTCTTCTGTTCTCCAGCTGGAGGCAAATGATCCAGAATAGATAATGGTAGACCTGCAAGATGGAAGAGCCCTGATTCCATGAATGAGTCAGAAGGAACAATCCAGATCCTCAACTGACTTGGTGGAAGGAGGCTGGGCCCCTCAATGACTCAGTGGAACACAGCCCCATATGGATTGATCTGGGCCACAATGCAATAAAAACAAAGGCCCAGGTCATCCTTGCCATGTAATTGCCTGTGTCAACCCAGCACTCTACAGAGAGTTACCTCCCAGAAGAAAGTCCTGACCAGATGAGCCCCTTGGACTGTGGATTTCCCAGCCTTTGAAACTACTACAAGAAGAAGACAGCCATTTGTATACTGGGAAGCAGACCCTCACCAGACACCAGATCTGCCAGCACCTTGATCTTGGACTTCAAAACTTGGACTTCAGAACTGTGAGAAATAAATGTTTGTTGTTTAAGCAAAAAAAGAGGAAAAAAAGTTAATTGAATTAAGATGTTGAGAATTGAGGGCTATTTCTTTCATAAGTTAGACTAGCAAAATTAATAAAAAGATGTTGGGACACTGCAGCAAAATAGGCAATTTAAGTTTACATAAAGGAGAAAATAACTTTTGGACAGCAGCTTTATCTATATGACTTACCTTGATCATTCCTTCTTCCTCTACCTTTTTATCTCAGGCTCATTCATTACACCAGTGACCTGTGTGTGAAGAATTTGGCAGATTGAGTGAAAGTAGGATACTCTTCAACAGCACAGATCCAATATTCTGTTTTATCAGTCTTTGACCTAATTTATACTTTAAAGCATAACAGGGAGGCAAAAGGATACTTGCAGATCATTTTTTAATGGCCGTATTACATTTCTTGTACCCTTGGGATAGGGAATCATTAGATCAAAGGAAGAATACCAAATATAATATTTTAGCCTCATACCTATAAAAAATCTACTGCAATACTGTACAAAAATCACATTGTTTTTCAATAGGTTATTATTCACCTAGTTTTATGTTTACATGTTCTTTAGGGGTTGCAGAGGCCAGAGAACTACAGACAAAGAGGATCTTCTAAATTTTTAGCAAATCTAATTATATGAGTTCCCTTTGTATTCTTCTGTTTTTCTTCCTCAAAGTCACTCATGCTCACTTTGTTTTGTTATGTTTTTAAATTTTGAAAGCTGAGTTTAGTTTCTTCATTTACAAAAGAAAATCTAGTTATTTGGGGTATATCACTCTTTAGGGAGAGTTTTCCTTTCTGACCCCACATCATTCACTCTCCTCCTGTCTCCTACAGTGGGTGAGGATCACTTGGAGAGATGCTACTGATTAGATCATATTGCCTGAACAGACAGCAGGAAGGTAGTGAACTGAGAATTACTACATCAGCCAGTCACATTTCAGCATCATATATAAATGGAAAGAGATTGAGATGGGCCAGTCCTCAATCATCCCAGTACCCATCTCATAGATGTATGAGAGAGAGAGAGAATCTCTCTGTTTAAATGAAATACACAAGTGAGACGAGTCGGATTTTCTTAACCTAAACTGTTACATCTCTCTGCATCTCTCCAATGATATTGACTGTTGATAGTATGTTGATTTTGACTTCCATTTCTCTTACAGTTTAGTTCCAATCTATTCATAATCCTGAGAGCCCTGCTTTCAGAATGTTTTCAGAATCTAGTCATTTGTCACCTCTACCATTAGTGGCTTAGTTCAAGCCACCATTCTAGCTCCCCTGACAATATTCATGGCTGAGATACTTATAACAAAAGACAGAGTAACAAGAGAAAAACATACACATTTATTTAGTATAAATTTTACATGGTACAGAAGCCTTTAGAAATGAAGACCCAAACAAACAAGGAAAACTGTGTATTTTTATGCTTAGATTTGATGAAGAGTGTGCAGTCATGTAGATATATATGAACTGTAAATGGACAAAAAGGGCATGCTCTAATGCTAATAGACTGAGTGCAGACAGTCAGCAAGTTCTGTCCAGATTCCTCTTGACCTTCTGTGCAGCTTTCCTTCCTCCTCAGTATGGAGCAGGACACTTTTGGAATGATCTTAATTTCTTTATGACCAGCTGTGAACAGAAAGTTGTGTGTGGAGGTAGCAGGAGTGGGTGAGGTTAGAGGAATACTTTTAGGCTTTATGGTTGGCTTTGGGGAAAAGGTGTTCTGTTTTCTATGACCCACCTTGTGGAAGAAGGATTCTAATTTCTATGGCTTCTCTTGGGGGAAAATGTAACAAGAGACACGAGGCAAGAGACGAAATGGGGCAAGAGACAGGAGGGTAAAATAAGGTCAGAGAGAAACTTTACTTTTGAGACTGTTTCTGAGGCCTTCCTTCTGGGGTATTGTTTTATGAGCCCCAACACCTGTTTCAGGGGAAAACAGTGGAAGAAGGTCAAATAGTGTTTCCTGAATCCTCTGACTTCTATTATTACAATAGTTCTCTAGCTGGTTTCCCTACTTCCACCCTAGACTCCTATACTCTATTTCAACATAGCAGCCAGAGTGCTCTCATTGAAGTGTAGGTTAAATCACATCATTTCTCTGTGGAAAACTCTACAATGGCCCCCTATAATAGTTTGCTATTGCTGTGGTAACACCACAAAAGTAATGGTTCAAAACCACACAAATTAGTTTTATACTCTTAGAGTTCTAGAGGCCAGAAGTCTAAGATGAGTCTTACGGGACTAAACTCAAGGTCTCAGCTGCGTTCCTTTTGCAGGCTGATGGAGAATACATTGTCTTGCCTTTTTCAACTGGGTCACCTGCATTCCTTGGCTTATGGTCCCTTCCTTCATCTTTAAAGCACATTATTCTAACATTTGCTTCCTTGGTCAAATCTCCCTTTATTGATTTTGACTCTCTTTCCTTTGCATAATAACCTTTGTAATTATATTAGTCCTGCTCAAAGAATCCAGGATAATCTTCCATCTCAAGATCCTTAATTTAATTACATTTGCAAATTTTCTTTTGTCTTATAAGGTAACAGGTTCAGGGACTAAGCAGTAGAATATTGTTGGGGGCCATTGTATTATACTTTTCCATCTCGTCAAATTAAAATCATTAAACTGTATTTCATGTGTTTTAGTCTATAATAGTCCTGGCCAATATATTACTTGGCATTCAAAATTGACACAGTAAAAGGCAAAAGGATAAGTTATTCAATAAATGGTGCTGGACAAGATATAGAATTAGACCTTTATATCACGTTATACAAAAAACATCAATTTCAGATGGTATAAAGATTCTCTTCATAACTCAGAGTNTATAATAACCTTTGTAATTATATTAGTCCTGCTCAAAGAATCCAGGATAATCTTCCATCTCAAGATCCTTAATTTAATTACATTTACAAATTTTCTTTTGTCTTATAAGGTAACAGGTTCAGGGACTAAGCAGTAGAATATTGTTGGGGGCCATTGTATTATACTTTTCCATCTCGTCAAATTAAAATCATTAAACTGTATTTCATGTGTTTTAGTCTATAATAGTCCTGGCCAATATATTACTTGGCATTCAAAATTGACACAGTAAAAGGCAAAAGGATAAGTTATTCAATAAATGGTGCTGGACAAGATATAGAATTAGACCTTTATATCACGTTATACAAAAAACATCAATTTCAGATGGTATAAAGATTTTCTTCATAACTCAGAGTAAAGAGTTTTTTTGTTATTTTTAAGAAACACTGAGTAATAAGTATAATATGAGAGATAGATAAGTATAACCATTTTAAATTAAATTGTTCCCTCAATAGACATAAAAGGAAATGAAGACAAGCCACAAACTAGGAAAAGATATTTGCAAATAACTGACAAAGACTTAATATCTAGAACAAATAAAAATATCCCTGTGAATCAATAAGAAAAATGGGCTAAAAACATAAACAAGTGTATCAGAGGAGAAAAAAAAAAAAAAATAACAAATAGAAATATGAAGAGATGTGAGATTTCAGTAGTAATCAAGACCATTTGGATTTAAGTCACAAACATATATTATCTCCTCAAAGCAAAAATGAAGAATTCTGACAATATTAGGTATTTAAGAGAATGTGGAAAATTAGGAAACCTATGTTCTGCTAGAGGGAGTACAACATTGTGTAATCACTTTGAAAAAAAATTTCAGTCATGCTTTGTAGATTTGATTGTACATATGCCAAACAACCAGAAGTTATAGTCTAAGATATATAGTAAAAAAAATCTTGCACATGTATCCAGTGAATCCTGCTTAGGCTTCACGTCACGTCCCCTTCCATACCCACCTGGTCTAACTCTTTAATATTCTCAGTCACTCATCTTTAATGACATCAGATCCCACAGTGATTAGAATATCTAATAGTCCTCCTTATGTGAGATTATAAACTTTCTTTCAGATTATGGATTTGTAGGATTTTATTAGAGCCCCTTATCTGACTAGTTTTTTTTATGTATAGTCTGCAAACTACAAACTGAATGATAGCTAAAGTCAACTACCTACCACCTGAGCAATCACATTTTTTTCACTAAATGATCCCAATAAAGTTTTTATCTATAGTTTGAAAGTCAGCAGGATCCAATTTTTCTTCTCCAAAGAAAACAGGTCTGAAGGTTTGTCCCAGCATCAGCCATTATTCAGTGCTAGATCTGAGAGGTATACTTAAGAATATTTTTCTTGTTCTTTGCTCTCCTGGGAATAGCATGGCTGCATTCCTCACTGGGATCACAAGCTGCTTATGAGCACACCTTCTCCTTAGTGTGATCTTCAACACTTTTCACCTATTTCTAGTTTGAATCCCAACCCTTCCACACAGAGTAAGGCCTCGCAGTATAGAGATGTACTATTTACCCTCAGGGCTGGAATAACAGCTAAAACTTCTCCTCAGATCCAGCCCTAGACATATGTCCTAGCATTTTACAAGAATCATGAAGCATAGTAGGCTGCCTTACCATGGCCTTTGGTAAATCTTACCATGAAAGTTTTTGCTCAGAGCTTCATTTCAACTGTGGTTTCTTTTCTGAGACTTTATGAAAAGAGGCCAACAAGATCTTTAGATTAAGAATATTGTTGGGGCACCAAGGTCAAGGGTTCAAATCCTCATACCAGCCAGCTGCCCCCACCAAAAAAAGAATATTGCTGGAGCTCAGAACACAGTCCCCAAAATATGGCACCTTGGCAATTGAGAAAGCTGAAGAAGCAAGAAGCCCACTCTGATCTTCCCCTACCTTTCTTTGTGAAACATGGTCATAAAGGAGTTCTCTGTCCTACACTGTCTGAGAGTAGGTCATAAGACCCTTATTCCAGAGGGGTTCCACCCCATACCTGTAGGGAAGAAATGCAACACAGAGAGGCCAAGAAGTATTTGAACAAACAGGCCTTGCAGGGTTTCCCCCAGTTTATTACCATTAGGTCATACCCCTGAATGACTATCCATGAAGAATTGAACCTAAACATAAAAATATACAGTTTTCCCTGGGTCTTTGAGTCTTCAATTCTGAGGGCTCCCATGTCATGTAAAATGTTGTTAAACAAACTTGTTATGCTTTCTTTTTATTAATCTGTGTTTTACTATAGGAGTGGCAGCCATGGACCTTGTGACGGGTAAGGAAAAAATATTACTTTTTCTCCCCTATAGTATGATTTTGCCAAAACTCAAACAACCCCCTCTTCATCTCTAAGTTTCTTGCTTATTAGCAGGTTATGTGAGAAATTTTAGTTTATTTCTTACAGTGGTGAGGATTGTCTTTTGGTTGTTTTGGCCAGTGTAATTCGCAGGAATTTCATAAACCGGCTAGCTCCAAAATTTTAACCAGATTTATCTACCACTCTCCATTAGCCAAATTGCTAACTATAGACCTTAACTTCCTCCAAGGAAGCAAAGATCTTAATCTTATCAATGCAGTGCACTAACTTGCATTTAATGAGTACCAAGCCCAAGTCCCACCTTGCTAGATAAGGCAATTTCTTTGACAAGTAAAACAGCACTGTGGCAAATGGTAAATGTTTACTGTGCTCAATTCCACAAGAATAGAAATTATGCTGGTTGGAATCCAAGGTTTTGAGTGAAAGGAAGGCATTGGTTAACTTACCAGTCCCCCTCGGTCTTTTGTACTCTCTGTATATTCTTTCATCAGATACAGCTAAAATATTTGGAGGAACAAACTTGCTTAATTCTTGATCATCTCTTATTGACTCCAGGAATCATTTGCCTTATTCATTGGCTAGAGAGGTCTGTTAAAAAGGGAGTTAGTGGGATTCAAAACACCTGACAGAGCAATGACTTATTCCTGTTTCCCTGGAATTCTCTGTTGCTTAATGTTTAATATGAGGATTTCTTGGTCATTTTCAAAGGTTCACATTTGTGCAAAGGGTGGAGTTGGTCTATGTCCCCACTGAAAAGGATAAGGGACACATGACCATTATCTGAATTATACATTCATATAAAGACAAGGTGACATCTGAATAAGATCTTCAGTCATACTCTCTAATTCTTAACTTCATGCCTGCCTTGGTTTCGTCTACCATGGTATATCACATCTACACAGTTTTGCCTTCTGGTCTATCATAGCATGATCTCTATCTTCCATCTGCATTAAAATGCATTGAGCAGCCATATCTACTAATACTAAGAAGTACTGTCTATCATCTCCAGGCCACTTCACCCAAATCATTGCACACAATTTCAGATTCCTCACCAAGGGTTTCACAAGAGGGCAACTTAACAAAAAACAAATTCTTCCTTCTGTTAATATATATATTTTTTGTTTTAAATCATAATACTCATAAATAGTTTTTACTAGAAGATATAGAAGAAATTTGCTACAGTAATTTAAAAGGTGTGGTTGTGAGTCTGGTTCGGCTCACTCACACCACAAACATTATGCGCTGTCAACTCCTTAGTGGAAATGTATTGTTTTAGTCCGTTTTGTGTTGCTATGACAGAATTACCTGAGACTGGGTAAATTATAAAGGAAAGAGATTTATTTGGCTTATGATTCTGGGACAGCTGTGTCTGGCATGGGCCTCAGGCTGCTTCTACTCATGGCAGAAAGTAGCAGGCAGCCAGCAGGTACAAGCAGATCACATGGCTACAGGAAGCAAGAGAGGGAAAGAAGGTGCCAGGGTCTTTTTTAAGCAACAATCTCTCGCTGGAACTAATAGAGCGAGAACTCACTCATTAATCCCCCCTCAACCAGGGAGAGCATTAATCCATTCATGAGGGATTCACCCCCATGACTCAATCAGTTCGCAGCACTCCCACATTGGAGATCAAATTTCCACGAGTTTTGGAGGGGACAACACATCCAAACTCCATCATGTATCAATTTCCTCCTTTTTTATACATTTCTTCAAAGTCATCTAAACAATATCACTTATTTGAGCTAAGTATTTCCCCACCCCCTCACATTTTCAATCCTTCCCCTTCATGCCCTTCTTTTTTGGATTACTTAAAAAAAAAAAATCCCTACAGACATTCAGTTAGAAAGCTCCCTTGATAATTTCTCTTCTGACTTGTACTCCCTGTGTATTCATTTAGACTGTGCTCATGAGTCTGAGTTTACTTCCTCCAGATTCCAATGATAAGACATGTCTTCCACAATCTGCTGTGTTTTCATCACCTAACACTTCAAAAAAATAGGCTGTCAACCTGCATTCAGTGCTCATGAGATTTTTTCCATCTTTCATTCTTTTTAACCTAAAATATACCTTTGCCATCATGATTTGAGAAGCTGAAAGACAATCCTGCATGTAGAATCCATCTGGGATAACATGATGGAACAGATCTTCAAATCAGACTCAAAAGAATTAGAGATGTTATCCTGTATCAAGATTTACCAATGATTTCAAGGCTACAAGTAACTATGTGGCACAGGCAAAGCCAGGTAAGGTCCAGATCAGCCAGTGCAACACTTCAGATTCTTTCTTACTATATCAAAACTTCAAGAAATGTTTGCAATTACATCATGTACACAGCAGAGAGCTACTTAGGTCATGTAACTTTTATTTTATCCCCACATACTTATATTGACTAGGGGACATTTTTCAAGCAACTATGCCCCATAAATTCATAGATTCCATATTTACTGTCTATATGAAAAGCTAGCCAGATCAGGTACCTCCTTTTAAAGCATCCCCTAGGTAAGGACAATCCAGTGAGTACATACCACACTATTAATTTTGCTTGTCAGCAGTTTTGTTGTTAGTCTGTTTACAAGTATATCTGACTGAGTCAATTGCTGCATTATCAATTTCTTCCAAGTGAATTAAAAACATCATTCATGCTACAATATTAACTGCCCCCAAATTTTATTTCTGAACGGCACCCCAATAACCTAAAAATGGTGTCTAAAATATTAAATTAGGTATGACTAATTAGTTTTAAGCCATTTGCTCTGTCTATCCATTACTCCTTCTGATCACCATACATCTAGCAGCCATAGAGAAATTTACACCATTGGACTGAAAGTTGGGCAATTCTTTTGTGGAAAGCAAGCTGATATCATTTGAGAGCACACAAATGACAGGCCACATATGGTCAGAAAACAAAAGAAGGTGATAGTGAAGTCAAAGCAAACAGCTTCACCTGCTCTTAAGGGAGCCTGTACAAAATGTTACCCAGGATTTGCAGGAGCTCCAAGAGCAGTGCATACATATTAACAATTCTCATGTGTCTTTAGAGATTGGAGGTCTTTTGTAAGCATACATGTAACAGAAGATGAGATTAGAAGTAGAAGTTCCAGATAAAATAAACTGCATTCAGTAAAATGCCCTGCTAAACCATCTGAACAATTTTCATTTTAGACCCAGTGGTTTGAAATGTGCAGACACTAGTTATTTTAATACATATTATTTAATTATTTAGTCATATCTTTTTAATCATTAGAATATATGTTATTTAGTAATGGTCAGCAGCACAGTGATTTAGAAGCATATTTTACAATGAGATCAGAGTTCTATTGCATTTGTATAATTTCAGACAAATGTTTCCACATCAGCACCATTTTATTCTTTCATCACATTATAAATAATTTTAAACATTTTTGGCATCTTCCCAGGAGACAAAATTAATTTTGACTAATAAAAGGAGAAAATTTTAATTATGCAGTGACATGTATATGCTTTATAGTGACATAATGAAGTAAATAAATACACATGAAACCAGTCTCAGGGACAATATCCTAGTTTTGAATGTCAGTCTCACTTTCACTCTAGTATACTTGTTCCCTGAAGTAGTAAATGACTTGTTGACAATTGAGTACCTAAATTATTTGGAATTATTAGCGACTAGTATAGAATATTTAACTTTTCTTTTAAAGGTATATTTATTTTAGATTTAAGTTGTTCTTAAGAACGTAAGCTCTATGAGGACAGGGACAAAGTCTGAACTGCTAGGCACATAAAGTCTAAAAAATGTTCTGTATGAATAAATAATGTGATAAACTATGTGGACATGCTCATAGTACATTGGGCATGCTCATAAGAAATATGCTTCTTGGGCTGGCCAGTTAGCTCAGTTGATTATAGTGTGGTTATGATAACACCAAGGTCCAGGGTTCAATCCCTGAAGTCAGCCCCCCACACACACAGACACTCACAAACATAAAAAAAGAAAAAAGAAAAAAAACTTTCTTTTTTTTTTAAGTTATAGCTTTTTTTATTGTGGTAAAAAAAACATAACATAAAATTTCCCATCTTAACTATTTTTAAGTGTGCTGTTCAGTAGTGTTAAGTATATTCACATTGCTGTGAAACAGATCTCCAGAACATTTTCATCTTGCAAATCTGAAACTCTATATGCATTAAACAATAACTTCTGTTTTTCTTCCCCTGCCCCTGGTAACTACCATTTTACTTTCTGTTTCTATAAATTTTACTACTTTAGATGCCTCATGTAAGTGAACTCATACAGTATTTGTCTTTTTGTACATGATTTATGTCACTTAGCATTATTTCTTCAAGGTTTATCCATATCATAGCATGGGACAGAATTGCTTT
>NW_007731369.1:128400-131140 GCF_000696425.1 Galeopterus variegatus | reverse complement strand
CTTCTTCCCCTGCCTCTGGTAACTACCATTTTACTTTCTGTTTCTATAAATTTTACTACTTTAGATGCCTCATGTAAGTGAACTCATACAGTATTTGTCTTTTTGTACATGATTTATGTCACTTAGCATTATTTCTTCAAGGTTTATCCATATCATAGCATGGGACAGAATTGCTTTTCTTTCTAAGGCTGAATAATATCAGATTATATGTGTATAGTACATTTTGTTTATCTTGGGTTGCTTCCACCTATTGGCTATTACAAAGAGTGCTGCTATAAACATGGATGTGCAAATACCTCTTTAACACCCTGCTTTCAGTTCATTTGGATATATACCCAAAGTGATATTACTGCATTATATAGTAGTTCTATTTTTAATATGTTGAGGAAAATTCATACTGTTTTCCATAGCAGTTGCAAATATTTTCTTTCTATTCTGTAGATTGCTTTTTACTTTGTTGTGCTAAGATTCATTGGAAAAAGTGAGATAGAAAATTGCCTAGTGCTGATTCAGTAACATTATTTATTGCTCTTCATATGAATTACATTAACAGGCAGGGCAGCACAGTGTCCCAGGGTGATAGATTGATTTTTTTATCTTTGATGTATCAGTGTCAAAGCTGGGCTGTTTCATGCAAATACATTTGGCCTTATTCACTAATACACCAGTGCAGTCAGATTTAAGGACCTATGACCAAATAGAAACAAATGGCTGCCCTTCTAAGGAAATTCAAAGAGTTTCTGGAGTCCTGATTAACATAGTGCCATTTGAGGAATTCACAGAGATGTGACCCAGAAAAGATTTTGGAGAGCATCTAATCCCCGGCCTTTCAGATGATTTTCAGATGATGAAGCAGATGCCCAAAGATATCTAACTGATTTTGAAAATGCCAAAATCTCTGTAAGAGAGGATTGAGAGAAAAAGAAGCTGACCTCAAAAAATTACACAATCCTAAGAATTAAGGTTTTTGCTTTTTTTTATTATCAGAAATTCCTATTAATTTTAATACTAAACAATCTTGAGAAATGTAGCCCTTAACCGAAATTCTGTCTTAGGACCTATTTGTAAAACTCAGTATAATTTGAAGTTACTGGATTCTTTAAATTAATAATGTTAGATAAAGTAAGTATGGTTTTGTCATATTGATAAAACCAGATGTATCCAAGGGCATTACTGCCACGACTTAGAACAAAGTAGCTTATTTACTTATTATCTTATTTATCTATGTATGTATTTTTACTTTATTTAGGTGCTTCTTTGTGAATAATCTCTAAGTGGAAATTTAAAAATAAACCTTCTTTTCTTTGGCCCAGCAAGTTTTGTTAGTTGTGAATTTGACATCTTTACACTTTATCTCATCTCTACTATGACCACTTAAATCCAAGTTACCAACAACCAATACTGCCATATTTTCACTCTCTTAGTTGGTCTCCCATTTCCATGATTCTACCCCCCCCCCTCAATTCTTTCTTCAAATAATAGCAAGAGTGATTTAGTACGAGCAAATATGGCATAGTATTCCCCCTACCTAAAATTCCACAATGGTTTTCTTTTGCATTCCTAAATAAAATAATAATCATAACTCCTTCTGTGGCACAAGACCCTACTAATTGAGCCCTTTTTTACCTTTCCAGCCTCACCTCTGGTGCTGTCAGTCCCACACATCATTCCCTTCTTTCCATTGTCATACTCTTTTTTCCCTCTTCCTTGTACATGAGGAGCTCCCTCTCACCCTCAAGCCTCTTTTTTATGTCACCTCAATCAAGAAGCTCTCACCTCCATCAGAAGTGTGTAAACTGGTTCTACCCCCCTCCCATGTTGTTTGTGTATCTCAGCCCCACGCTTGTTTGCTTCATAACACTTCTCACATATTGTGATTATTTCTTTTTTTATTTTTATTTTTTTGTGTGTGACCGGTAAGGGGATCGTAACCCTTGGTGTGGTGTCACCCACACTGCGCTCAGCCAGTGAGCGCACCAGCCATCCCTATATAGGATCCGAACCCGCAACCTCGGCACTCCCAGCGCTGCTGTGCTCCCAGCACAACACTCTCCCGAGTGAGCCACAGGGTCGGCCCATATTGTGATTATTTCTAAGTATGGAGATTATTGTGTAATCTTTCTCAGATTTTGATTGCTTGTATTTTCCAGTAGACTATAAATTCCTTGAGCATAAGGTCCATGTCTGTTCTCATTCATTGTTGTATCACAGTTGCCTAGCGCAGGTCTGGAACGTAATGGGAAGTCAGTAAATAATTAATGAATAATCAAATGTTCCACCATTACAATGTAGTTACCTAGAGAAAAAAATATCAATGGGCTTTAGAGTAGAAATTTCTCATTCTGTAGTTCAAGAAACTTATACAGTAGCCCCCCTTGTCCACAGGGGATATGTTCAAAGACCCCCAGTGGATAGTACTGAACCCTATATACATTTTTTTTCCTTTATGTACATACATATGATAAAGTTCAATTTATAAATTAGGCATAGTAAGAAATGAACAACAATTACTACTAATAAAATAGACCAATTTTTAATATACTCTAATAAATGTTATGTGAATGTAATCTCTCTGTCTCTGTCTCTGTCTCTGTCTCTCTCTCTCTTTCTCTCTCAAAATACCCCTATTGTACTGTATTCACCCTTCTTCTTGTTGTTATGATGTGAGATGATAAAATCTGGACCAGGGTTAACTGTGGGTAACTGAAACTGTGAAAAAGAAAACCATGGATAAGGAGGG
>NW_007731369.1:126197-127504 GCF_000696425.1 Galeopterus variegatus | reverse complement strand
TGGACCAGGGTTAACTGTGGGTAACTGAAACTGTGAAAAAGAAAACCATGGATAAGGAGGGACTACTGCAGTTTGAAATTGAAGATTCCCTTAGTTATATTAACTAAGCTTTCATGCATAGCCTATACAAAGTTGCACTCAATACAGTAGCCACTTGCCATATGTGACTGTTTAAATTTAAAGTAATTGAAATCAAATAAAAATAAAAATGTATATCCACAGTTGCACTAGCCACATTTTAGGTGCTGAATAGCCATGCCACAAATGGCTAATGGCTACTGTATTAGCTAGCACAAAATACTTGTCATCAGATAAAGAACTTTTGAAAAGCTTTGTTCATAGGCTTCATAACAGAGCTTTAATGTATTAATGTAAAATGAGAATTATAATTACCACGAATGTTAAGAACTAGAGTATAAGGAGAGTTCTATGAGAATAATAATTGATCAACTCCATACTTAGTTGAGAAACCCCAAAATACATTTGAGTTTCTATTCTATAACAGGTTACAACTGACGTTGGTATAAGTGGTAGACAAAATAAGCATGTCCCCTGCCCTCATGTGTCTTATAATCTAGAGAAGTATACAAACTATAGATAAGTAAATACATATCTATTATACCCAATTTTCTCTTAAGAATAGTACCTACATCATGGGTTATTCACAGTTTTTCACTTAAGATAGTACTTGGCACATAGTGAGTATTCAATAATGTATTGGCTATTATTTGTATCAGCAGTAGTACTAACATTGTGATGAAGGTAATGAAATAAACAAAAGTGGTGAAATAATAGAAAATAATAGGGAATGAGGGAAATGAGAAATCTACTCAGACATGGTGGTCAGAAGTGGCTTCTCTGAAGAGGTGACATTCAAATTATGAATAACAAGAGTAAGCAACATTGAAACAATGAGGAGAAATGTGTTTCAGGAACAAAGAGACCACACATTCAAAGAAAAGAAAGTGCTTGTGATATTTTAGGAATTAAAAAGAAGCTATTGTATCTGGACTGTAGCAGCAATGGTGTAGAGAGGCATGCAATGGAGGTGGAGAGGTATAAAGTGACTATGCGGTGAATTCTCAGCTATGTTTAGGATTTTTGAAATGTATTATTATTATTTGAAGTGTACTGGGAGGCCATTGGAGGGTTTTACATAGTGGAGGAATATAATTTTATGACATGCTTTAAAACCTAAATTTGGCTGGGTGTAAATGATTGAAAGGTGGTTACTAGGAAGTCAGAGACCACTTTAACATAGAAAAGTATAAGTGTGGTCAGTGTACTCAGTTCTTCTGCTGATACAT
>NW_007731369.1:124185-125705 GCF_000696425.1 Galeopterus variegatus | reverse complement strand
ATCTCTATTTACAAATTAATGTTTAGATGATGTGCTTTACAAATCAATTTCAAATTCTCATCCTGAGTTGAGAGATATCTTAGTGATATTTTCATATACTACCGATAAATAAAAAAAATAATAGCAATAATAGGGGTGCCTTGGGTTGAATATTCTCCCAAAACTTAATCCCTATTGTAATTGTTGAGAGTGGGAAATCCTATTGTGGTAATTGAAAGGTGGGCCCTTGTAAAGGTAATTAGGTTGTAGTACTGTCCAATAGTGAATGGATTAATAATGGTTGTTAGGAGTGTGGTTCTGAGGGCTTTAACAGGAGAGTGAATGAGGAAGTCGGTCTCTCTCTGCCTCCACCATCTTACAATGTGAGACCCCTGGGTCACTGTCACCACCACTAGATGTGTTCCTTGGACTTTGGATTTCCCAGCCTCAGAAACTGTAAACAATAAATTCTGTTTTCTTTATAAATCACCTAGTTCCAGGTATTTTGTTATAAGCAACAGAAACAGACTAAAACAAGGTGTGACCACAATTTATTGCATGATCAGTCTATGCTAAGCACTTTATATACGTTACCAGGAATCTATATCAAAACTCTTCACTACAGGTATTTTCTCCATTATTACACTTAGCCATGAGTAAATTGGGTTTTGGGGAGCTCATGTTAATTGTATAAAGTTAAAGGTGGTAAAGAATTGAGCTAATTCCAATCCCGAGTCCCAAATGTCTTATCCAAAGTGCCACGAGCATTTCTTGATCTCTACCTTGATGTGAACATGGATAGATGCCCCAAAAGACAAATGGAAGTGTCGCAATGAGTGTGCTCTTTAATTGAAGTTGATAAGTATGGAGTTGATAATTGGAGTTGATAAGTTGATTAGTATTTTGTTCTTTTATTATTCTTTGGCATTACATAAGTATACCATTTCAAAATTAAGATATCCACTATTCATTCAACATTAATTGCAAATCCTGACAAGTCATAAAATTTTTTTGAAACATTTAGAATGTGGTGAAAAAGAATCATAAGATTCTGACGTAAAAAAAAAAATGTATCTGAAACTTGTGGAAGAGAAGAAAGTAGTCCGATTCCATTGCAATGTATGGACCTAAATTCCTCTCCAATTGACTATCTCTAAATGTGATACATTCTAACGCATTTATAAGATATGCTTAATGAATCAAATAAAATATTTTAAATAACTATATCGAGGTGTTTTAAAACTCTGGCAGCAAGAGACACATTTTCAGATGGAGTAGCAGGCAATTTTACTGAATGCTGTTTATTTTATCTGGAACTTCTATTTCTAACATCATCTTCTGTTACATTTATGCTTGCAAACCACGTTCATTCTCTAGAGACATATGAGAATTATCAACATGAGGGCACTGCTCTTGGAGCTCCTGTGAATCCCTGGTAACATTTTGGACAGGTTCCCTTAAGAGCAGGTGAAGCTGTCTGCTTTAGCTTCACTATCATCACCTGCTTCTGTTGGCTGCCCACATGTAGCCCATCATTCATG
>NW_007731369.1:120771-123159 GCF_000696425.1 Galeopterus variegatus | reverse complement strand
TTGAGCCCAATAGTTCACATTGCTCTGTGACTACTGGATACATGGTGATCACAAGGAGCAATTATGGGCAAAGGCATCTGTTAGTCAGCAAGAGTTTTGTTATCTCATTATAATCTTTGGAACAACCCACTGAGATGTGATTGCCCTCATTTTTCAGATGAGGATACTGAAACTTGGAGAGTTTACATTTCATGTTCAAGGTCAATGGGCAATAGAAACTTCCCCAGTGGGTTGTTCTAAGAATTATAATATGTTAACAAATCTATAACTATAAACTGTAGTACTCTGTATATTTCACTTTTTATTTTCTCTGAAGAAACTGGAAAGATTGCCAGCAGTCTAATGCTACCTTACCATACTTCATTGCAAATCAAAATACCTTCAACACTATATCTTTCAAATTTAGTTATCAACCTAAAAATATGATGGCTCGCCCGCACATAAAAGATTGCAGTGATAAATGTGAAAAACAAGTACAGTTGTAA
Source organism: Galeopterus variegatus (assembly GCF_000696425.1). Lineage (NCBI taxonomy): Eukaryota > Metazoa > Chordata > Mammalia > Dermoptera > Cynocephalidae > Galeopterus > Galeopterus variegatus. Next base: position 122,674 of record NW_007731369.1, on the reverse strand, counting down.
ATACAGTCATTTACCTTGGGAGAAGTGATGGTGACTATCTTTTTAAGTTCTGCATTTCTAAAAGGATTTTGCATATTGAAAACATCAATTTTAAGAAACTGCATAGAAACTATTTACAAAGTCAAACACAAAAAGAGGGACAGATTTATGTCTACTTACGTCTATTTCAATCAATTTCAGCTAGGTACAAGACAAGGTCCTTTTAGCCAATATTGTGGAAGAAAAAGCACTTTACCCCATGTTTAAAGTGAGCTTTGCTAACCCTTTTGGGTTGTCACAAAAATCCTCTATTTGAATTCTAAATTTATGTTTTCTCTTATTCCTCATAGCAGTGCTTTTAATATTTTCAGTTACATATGAAAAAAATTAACAGAAAATACCTCTACTTTAATTAAAATATTAAATGTAAGGCAGAAGCCAATCTCGAGAGAGAATCACAGATTATATCTTGGTGAGTGCCTGTATTGGGTTCGTAACGACCCCACAGGGGTTGCATGTGGAGGGTCTATGAAAAGCCTTCAAAGAGTTCATGAACCCCTGAAACTTTTTAAAAATATATTTACATATTTCTCAGTGTGGGTTCACAGCTTTCATTAAATTCCAGCATGGCTAGAAAATAAACACGTTCTTGCCTTCCTCAGCACCTGTGCTAATTTAAAACCTCAATTAACATTTTTAAGATGCTAAATGCAAGATACCATATTGAAAGTTGGTACCGTAAGTGGATATAGCAAAGAGAATGGTTGGAGGAGATACCTTTACAATGAAGAAACTCAGAATTCAAAGAAACCTTAAGAATAATCTATCACCCCATATGGTCTCAATTTGAATCCTTTTTACTCATCTCTAATAGATATTTATTATTATTTTCTGTACAGAAAGATTAAGCTGTATAAATATTTTGTTGCATAGGTAGTCTTTGGTGAAAAAGTTAATATAAATAATAAACTCCGTTCGGAGTGGCAACCCTACAAAGAGGAGCCCCAATAAATGACTTCATAAAAAAATAAGTGACACTTTTCATCTACCCTGGTCATTCAAAAGCCAATCACTTCTCCAGATGGTAAATTACTGACCAATGGAGAAAATGTTGTAAATGCAATCTTGAAAAAATAGTACCCATAAATTATCCGTGAGTTTTCATACTGAATGTTAACACTGAATTCTGAGCATGAAAAATATTCACTAATACTAAAGCTCATCGTGAACAAATATCAGTACATCAATGACTAAAATAAAATTTTAAAACTACCTGAGAGAAAAATCAAAGTGCCTGTGAAAAAGTGGCAACTGGACTGGTACTAGGCTATTTTTTAAGTAACAATATACTTAAAAAACTATTGAGCGTATCTTCAGAATGCTGAATGCTCTGACCCTCTAGAATTTGACACCAAATGAAACTATCATCTGAGAGTGAGGGCAAAATGAAGATGTTTTCAGACGTGCAAAGACTAATAGTTTACAACTTACAGAGTAAATGAACTATCAAATCTAATTCTTCAGCAAGTGTAAGCACAGAGGGAAGAGGAAGGATATTAACAAAAAGTAGACTGACAGAATATATTGGCAAATGCAATTAACTACATACTGTGAAATAACAACTAATGTTTTGTTTCCAGAAAATTATAAAAATAGACTTTAAACAAAAATAACAACATGGAAAAATGTTCAGTTTGTATCTAAAACATGCTGATGTCCAAAGTCAGTTAGAGATACTAAATAACTTTAGACTTTTAAAATTAAAAAATATAGTTAATATTGTTAATTATGAATGCTAAATATATATGTTTATGAGGGTACTTCAAAAAGTTTATAAAAAAATAGAATTAAAAGTAATACAATTTTGGGCCGGCCCGGTGGCGCACTGGATAGTGCGCCGCTTGGGAAGTGCGGTGGCGCTCCC
>NW_007731369.1:47563-120238 GCF_000696425.1 Galeopterus variegatus | reverse complement strand
GGCAACACTGAGGGTTGCGATCCGTTGCCGGACACGGAAAAAAGACAAAAGACAAAAACAATAAAAATAAAAAAATAAAAAGTAATACAATTTTTTCCAGCAGTGATAATAAAAGAGATAAAGAAAAATGGAAAACAAGGTAATCAAACTAACAGAAGCAAGGAAACATAGGCAAAAGCCAATGAATAACATTGATAAGATTACTGATAAAAAAGGGATATAAGATGCTGACAAATAATAATATTAAAGATGAAATGGCATACATAAATACCAAATGGGACAGCTTTTACAAAGCCAAGGCAATACAGTGCACAAATATATAATAGTATTTTTTTAAAGTTAAAAAAAAAAAACCCTGGGATAACTATCTGCAAATTTCTAAATTACCAATATTGATTCATGAAGAATTAGAAATTCCAAATAAAACTATTAAATTAATTTCCAAAATAGTCAAAAGTCTTTCCAACACAAAAATACCAGGTTTATATAAATTTGCAGCAAATTTTGAGAAACCATTAAGAAATTCTCAACATCAACAGTGGCAGGCAATGGAGTGATACTTCACAATTCTGTGGGAAAATTACTTTCTATTGAGTATTTTGTACGGGGGTATATAATCAGTTGTAGGAGCCCAGGGAGAACTTCCTTTTCACCCCTGAAGTTTCATTAACAAAAGTCACTGACAAATTTAGATCAGTCTGAAGAAAAGGCATAACAAGTTTTATTATTTAACGTGATGGGAGGAGTAAAGCATGGAGGAATCATGAGAGTAATGTCCCAATTTTTCATCGGGATGCAGAGCTTATATATCCATCTCCATAAGGAAAGGGGAGATGGGAATATAGGTGTAAATGATTCTTAGGGGATGCAATGGGTCTGAAGATACAATGGCCTGGGACAAAGTCTACTTGGCCTGCAGAGAAGACAATGACTGGTAAATGGTTTTTTTCAAAATACTGAATGAGACTGAAATAGAAGACAACCGTTTCTGACAAAAGTTAGTCCAGGTGTGTTGCCAGACTCTAATCTTCCTTTCTGTAATATGAATTAAGTTAATGAAAATTTAAGAAAAGGACCAGAAGTGATTGTTGTCTTCTTTGGTGGGTCTGGACTTTAGGCAAATAAAGGAACAGCTTCATCCTGTACTTTGGAGAGTGACAGAGGATTGAGAGACAGGCAGTGGGTGGGGAGGGAGGTCAGAGAGACCTTGAGGCTGCTTCTTTATTCCAGCATGTCAGAGCACCATATTTTGGGGTAACAGCCTTTTGCACTCCAACACAATCAGGGATTTAGGAAAAGCCAAGTGATATTCAGATGGGCAAATATTCCAAAGAACATGCAACCTTTCTTTTAAAATGTTTATTCAAGCAAGTATCAAGAATTATATCTGTGTACCTATTAGATTTTTCCATACTTGTTTGAGCTATTTTTTTAATGTAATTATGAATTCAGTTAAACTTTCTTTTTTTTCCTTTTTGTCTTTTTTCGTATCCGGCAACGGATAGCAACCCTCAGTGTCGCGCCCGTACCAGACCAGGACCGGCAACAGGATCGCAACCCTCGATGTTGCGCCCGCACCTCGCTCAGCCAGTGAGAGGGAACCGGTCTGTATGTGGGATCTGAACCCTCAGTGGGAGCGCCACCGCGCTCCCAAGCGGCGCACTGTAGCAGTGCGCCACCGGGCCGGCCCCAGTTAAACTTTCTTATATAACACTCTCCATCTCTTTCTTTCTTTTTTTATTTATTAAGAATATTCATGAGATACAGAGCTAATTATCCATCTCTTTCTTATTCTTCCCTTCTTTTGCTGAGATAAGAAACAGCTTGGGCTTACTATTCATACACACACACACACACACATGATAAAATCCATAATATACATTATATCCCAAAGTTATATTATTTTATGTGTTAATTTATATAAATAGTACACATTACAGATTCTCTGCAATTTGCTTTTTCAATCACACTTATATTCCTAAATTTTTCTTTATTGATACATGCAAATCTTGCATACTAGTGTTAACTGTTACATAGGGTTAACAACCTAAAAGTTTACCACAGTTTATCTATTCCTCTCTTCATGATGATGTTTTTTTCTTACACATGTCTCTTGGTGCAACATAAGCAGAACGTTCTCTGGGGCATACACATCTTCAAATATACTAGATAATGCCAAATTGATTTCAAAAGTAAATTTACCATTTCATACTCCCGCCAGCTGTTTATGTGTATGACACTTGATACTGTCATTTAAAATTTTGTGCCAATCTGAAACGATGTGAGTTGATGGTGCTTTAATTTGCATTTCACTGATTACTAGTTTGGTTAGGTTTTCATGTTTGCTACCTTTGGAATTTCCTCTGATGAATTTTCTGTTCGATCCCAGAAACGTTTACTATGAAGCTGTTTTGAGATTGTATTTTAGCAAATCAAAATAGCAAACCAAGAGAGGTAAAAAATAAGGAATCTTAGATAACACAGTTGAAAAAAGGTAGTCCAAGGATGAAAGTTATGGAAGCATTGCCTAAAGAAAAAAATGAAGTAAAAAGAAACTAATAGATTATTTAAATTTGTTTTAGCTTTTGCCAAAATTGTCACTAAACATTTGTGATTTCTAAAGGAGGATTAAGAAAATAGTAATAGGTACATGAGATATTAAACATTTTTTAAAATATGAAGGAATAATTAACTCAATAAAAATCAAAATGTGACAAGAGAAAGGAAAGGATATCTTAGTGTGTCAATTGGCTCAGAAGTAAACAATATTTAATTATACTTTATAATGTAAATGCAGACTTCATGTGAACAAAAGCTGTGATGCAATCCTTTAAGAAGTTGGGAATGAGAATTAGGTGCAGTATTGGTGTAACAGAGTTATGAAGACATGTTTATATAATTAATAGCTTAAAATAAAAGATAGACATATTATGTAATATATGAAAATAAATGAGACAAGAGACAACTGTAAGAGCTGAAAGTGTTGCCTTTAAGGAATGAGAATGTGTTTGAGGCCTTTGTACAAGGAGACCGCTGGTTTCTGATATAACTAATTCAGTAATATTTGATTTTTCACCCTGAGTAGTTTAGTAATTTGATAAAGACTTGTTATTAAATTTTGAAATTCATTACAAATATGTAATTTAAGAATGTACTGTAGTGAGGATAAAAGGCACAGCACAAGATAAGATTAATTCAATCTATTAGTTAGGGGAGGCTAAAACATGTAGCAAAATAGATGCGGAAATGTACAATGGCTGAAACAAAATAAGAAATAGAATGGTCTTTCTCACAGAATAATCCAGGAAAGATTAATTCAATCTATTATTTAGGGGAGGCTAAAACATGTAGCAAAATAGATGCGAAAATGTACAATGGCTGAAACAAAATAAGAAATAGAATGGTCTTTCTCACAGAATAATCCAGGGTGTGATTTCCTCCACGTGGTGATTCAGGCATATACATTCCTTCTAACTGAATGAGAGAAATTTAAAGAAAATATAGATTTGAATAAAACAGAGATAAATTCTTATCCATTATTTGAGCAGAACTTTGTTATTCCCAATGAGTAAATGAAAATAAATTTAAAAAATATTTTGTAACCTATATTTTTGTGTATTGTATTTATTGATTTTTTTTTCCTGTTTAACCCAATGATATATATCTTATATAGATTTCATTACATAGTCTGAGATCATTCATAGGAATTATTCGGTAGTTTTTATATATTTTTGCCTCAAATTTTCCTATGGGATGTTGGAGAGTAGAATAAATATGTTCAACTATGTGAACAGTAAAATAGAACAGTTAAGGTTCTATTAAGCATTACCACTTACAAAGAATTGCATTAAAGACATTTATTACTACAAATGTGCTCTATATAGTACCTCAACTTACTTTAGGAGAAATATCATCTTTACGGACCATCTACTGATCTATGAGAATTCAGGGCCTTTTTGAGCTATCGATCCCTCTACCTTAAGTTTTCCTCACTACCTCTTTGCACAGATGACTCCATTTCATCTTGTGGGTCTCAACATAAATGTCAATTCCTCAAAAACACCTTATCCACATGCCATATCTAACGTGGAGCTCTCGCCATAATCACCCTTCTTATGTCCTTTGTAGTAGTAGATAGAAAGTGAAAATAGTTTATTTGTTTATTGTATACACTCAAATACAGGACAATATATTTTTTTAACATTATCCATCAGGAAAATGATATATAAATCTCTATGCAAAGTCTTTCATATCACAGAGCATTTCCTCTTACATGTGTATATATACAGATTCTTTTATCACAAATTAATATATAATATATATTCTGTTATGCTATATCAGTATACATATATAATATATGCATGATGTATTGGTATAGCATAATGTGTGTATATGCATAGGTGTACATATACTATATCAATGTAGTATGCTTATTTTATAAGTGAATATATGTGTGTATATATATATGCATATATGTGCATATTGTCAATTTTCTAAGGCAGATATTAAAATTATCACAAACACTTGAATACCTGTGTAAAAACATGGGATCTCTTACGCACCCTGTCATAATCCTCTCAGCTCCGGATCCTTCCAGATACAGCTTTAGTGCCAGTTCTATGCAGGCTTTGATGGTTTCCATATATGTGCATATTGTCAATTTTCTAAGGCAGATATTAAAATTATCACAAACACTTGAATACCTGTGTAAAAACATGGGATCTCTTATGCACCCTGTCATAATCCTCTCAGCTCCGGATCCTTCCAGATACAGCTTTAGTGCCAGTTCTNTTTTCTGTTTATGCTCAGATAGTATACCTGTATGCACATCTTTGACACTGCTTACAGAAAACCTGAGCTAATACACACCCTTTTATAAAGTAATGCAGAATGCATGTAACTTTGAACACGATTCCCAATGCCTTCACCAACACCTCAGGCAGATTCCAAAGTAGATTTACAAGTCGATAATCAGAATACTCATACAGCTCACTATTACTACACTACCAACTATCAACTAACTTTTTTGAGAAAAAAAGGTCATATGAGTTGCTGAGTGTACATAAAACCTTGGGCTTTGTGGAAGTTCTGAAAGTAAAAGGTATTCAAGATGTTCTCCTCTTATAAACTGGGAGAAAGATTAGTAATGTAATTTTGGTTCTTACTTTGAAAAAGGTACCAAGACTAGATCAATTTATCCTTTAAAAAAAAAATGACATTTTATTTAAATTTCTCCATAATATACAAAAAATGTAGCACCTCAAGTGATTTTTTCATTGTATGAAAACTTTAAAACAAAAAATTGCATGAAAAAATAATAAAACTATATATTGAATGAAAAATAATAAAATTATATTAAAAGCAAACAATTGTAGAACAAGTATGTATGTGTGTCTATATATATCTATACTAAACACACACACACACACACACACACAGAGAGAGAGAGAGAGGAAAAATAATAAAATTATATTAAAAGCAAACAATTGTAGAACAAGTATGTATGTGTGTCTATATATATCTATACTAAACACACACACACACACACACACACACACACACTATATATTGAATGAAAAATAATAAAATTATATTAAAAGCAAACAATTGTAGAACAAGTATGTATGTGTGTCTATATATATCTATACTAAACACACACACACACACACACACACACACACACAGAGAGAACACACATAATACTTAAGTAATATATTAGCAAATAAAATCCAACAATAATCAATCAAGTATAAATTTTGACCAAATACGGCTGTTTTTATACTGTTTCATGTCAGGAAATCTGTGCATATGGACATATTGTGTACAAAAATAGATACTTTAAATGACATATAGAAACAAAGACCCTTTAAGAAATTCTGTTACATGTTTAGAAATTTTATCTAATAATAATGATAGCATTGATGTCAAATAAGCATAAATGGGTTTGAATATAACCATTTTCATTAAATACAACTGGATGGAAAGCTATTCCTAAGTTAATACATTTTATGTAATATAGTATTAATATTTGTACATAACTAATCTAATAAAATATATGATGTATTCTATTTGATTATCTCATCTACATTATTAAACATTCAAATTTACAAGTTAGTAAGAATAGGAAACCTCTTGTTAGCAGCTTTTCTTTGGAGAAATGTGGGGCTACTTGGTATTTGAGTTCATTTCATATTTACACATTTAGGGCACTTTATTATTTGTTTTTATCACCATATTAAATCACTTAAGGGTAAACTACTTTGCCTAATTTTTACCTTTTATTTTTTGATCATTGACAATTTTGTTTCTCACATTTAAGACTGAAAAATGACTGATGGGGTGGAAAAATGTTTCTTTAGTAATTTTATGGTGGCCCTGCTCCTTGGTGAAGTACAAAAGGTGAGATAGAAGGTTCTTAATGAAAAGATTTTCATACATCTTTTCAAGCATTTCTCACTGTTAATTTAACAGTAAAATAAATTCCTCACTTATGAACTCAAAGATGATAGTTAGCATTCTCTCTCTTCTGTGTACTCCAGAAAAGCCATTTTAAACAAGGTTGTCTTTCAGGAATGTCATATTAAATATCGAGGAAGTGAATTCAAATCACATATTGTTTACTAGATATGTTTTTTAACAGCATTTTATTCTTATTGAAAACAAAATCATTATGGGTAGGTTTGCCATGTTTAGCAAACAAAAATAAAGAAGACCCAGTTAATTTGAATTTCAGAAAAATGATAAATTAAATATGCTTCTACTTAATATATTGTGGTGGTGTTTTCTGACATTTAAATTTAAACGAGTGTTATTTATTTTATCTGGAAAACTTAACTATGAAATGCTGCAAACATCAGCATAGCTCTGCATTCATGTAGGCCTACTCAAATAGTCATTATACATTTTCATATAGACAGGCTTTTAGTTTCCTAAACACACACACACTCACACGCGCACACACGCGCACACACGCGCACACACACACACAAACTAATAAAATAAATTCAGTTGGTATCTAAGGAGGATTCAACGTCCAAATGATCTGGACATAAAAAAACAATTGACATTTAGTATGTTACCTTTATTACTGGTACATTTAATACTGGAGAATGTGACATAGCTAGAGAAAAATAATGGCTTTTTTTTTTCCCCTACATGTTGACCTTAAGGCTTATGTTTTAAAAATGTGTGATTTTTGTCCAATACTAAATGCATGTCTAAAATTATTTTGCAATTGTTTCTGGGAGTACAAGCAACCTAGCTCAGGAAACGCATAAGAGATTGTGAACCTTGGTTCCAGATCTTTATTTCCAACATTCCAATCAGGATACACCCCTCACATCTGTGGAAATAAGTGAGATTCCCAGAGACTTGTAGTATTTAAAGTTAATCCCACTTTGGGGAAACTAGCAATATTAGAAGGAAGAATCATCCTCAACAAAGTCTAATATTTTTTTTTCCCAGCATTCCTTTGTATACTGCAGTGTATTCATCTATCAATGAGTGAGTCAGACTATACAGTCCCTGCAATCCTTTCTAGTTCTATTATTTATACGTATTAACTGTAGTTGAAAGACACCTGTATAAAAATATGTGAAGTGTAAACATAATGTTATCTCCGTAAGGAGTATTCTCTAGTACTATTCATTATTCATCTTTGTATCCTCTGCTGGAATTTAGGAAAAATCCAACAGATTTTTGCTGAATGAAAAAACAAAATAAGAGAAAGAAGCAATAGAATTTTTGGCTGTCATATGACATTTGTTTGAAAGAAAGATCGTAGGGCAAATACATCTGATAAGAGTTTAGATGTGTTTCCCCCCCAAACCTCATGTCAAAATCTGATTCCCAGCTTGGCAATGTTGGGAGGGGATTAGGTCATGGGAGTGGATCCTTCATGAATATATTAATGCTCGCCCTGGGGGGCGGGGGGAGTAATGAGTGAGTTCTCGCTCTATTAGTTCCCATGGGAGCTGGTTGTTTAAAAAATCCTGCCACCTCCTCTCTCTCTCTTGCTTCCTCTTGCCATGTGATTTGCTTGTACCTGCCGGCTGCCTGCCGCTTTCCACCATGAGTAGAAACAGATTTGTGAGCCAAATAAACCTCTTTTCTTTATAAATTACTCAGTCTCAGGTATTCTGTTATAGCAACACAAAAAGGACTAATACAGCATCCAACTTTGGAAAACTTAAAATACAGAGCTAATGGGCTAACATGATCACCATATTCCAACATATTCACCATATTCCGCCATATCCAAAGATTCCCTTCCCATATGAGCCACCACAATTTGGGTTATATCTCTGCTCATACATGAATTACTGTGAGTGGTAAGTGGATATGATGGGGAGAAGAAAAGATTAAATAAAAACGGGATACTACTAATCAACCTAAGGAGGTGTTTTTTTCTCACTCATTGCTCCTATTTTGGTGATTGAAAAATGATCGTGCACTTTTCAGTTTACCTATAAAAGAACACATTGACAATAAGCAACTATATTGATTTCTAAGCATCGAGATCAAAATCAAAGTTTCGGTTTGGGGGTTTATTTATTTTTATTTTTTTAATTGCTTATGCATCTAAACGATGTGTAATTTTTACCAGTGTTAAATCCGTGTTGCAAAAGTGACTTAGTTATTGTTTTAGGGTGAGATTAACATGGAAATGGAAAGAAAATACTCAGCCAAAGTTAAGTTTGTAAATTAAGTATGCCATTTAATTATGTTACAATGTCAATAACTGAGGAAACTCTCAACTACAAATTTTAGTATATATAAATACACATAGTTACACAAATGTCAAATTCACATAAATACCAGCTGCTAAATTGATATCACTTATTTTCAGTGTTCAAGAGATACTAAGTCTCATGAAGTAGATAACTGTAAAATCAAAATAGCACTTGCCAATAAAAGCTATGTATAATGGAAAAAGAGGCAAATCTTGGACACACGACGTTTCATCAAAATTCCTTTCTCCCCTGAAACCATATGCAAAAAAAAAAAAAATTCCTTTCCTTCTCTGTTCTTCGTTGAGAGTTTTAGGCTTTGTCTTATACCCCTTTTGTGTGCTCACAGCTTACCCTCTTGTCTCTCCCTTTTTCCATTTTTTTTTCAAAAGTCTTGTAACTTTGCTCCTTCTCAAAAGGTGCCTTTGACTGAAAGTCTCTTTCTTAAAAAGTAAACCCTTGCCCTCTTTCAAAATAAATCCAATTTCTTTCATGGACCTCTATATGATCAAATTGGAGGAAAAGAAACATCTTTCTTTCCTGCCCAGAAGACCCAACAAGCAGTTTCTTCTCTTTCCCAGCTTATGATATAAGCAGACCTTAGTTCTACTTAGACAACACAAAAAGAAAATCAAAGCACTACTAGTTTTTACAAGGCTGTATTGTCACTCTAATTTACAGATTCAAAATTAGAAATTTCATACTTCTATAAAAATATATTTTGACCCATTTATGCATATATGATTCAAAAGAAAATCATAATCATTTTATAGCTGGTGGGTGAGAAGGGAGTGGAGAGTAAAGTCAATTGTGTGTCTCATTTTAAGTACAAATATCATATTTTAAATTCTAGATTGAATTACTCTTTTTGCCATTTGGTATTTCTCTTGTCCCTTATATGTAGATTTTTACTTTGTGTGCTTTATTTGTGTTGTCAATTAAAGACAAAGGACTTCTTGGGGGAAAAAACCAACATCTTTTATTGGCTGAGCCTCCTGAAAAACACAAGCCATTGCAGAGAGAATTAAAGTAACAAAAGCAAAGTCAAATAACAACCCGAAGTGATTAGAAAAACCGCATTTGTTCTTTCCACCCATGAGTAATATGAAAAACTATAAAGAATCCTGATTTCAGAAGACATGTTTTCTACTTTAATATCATTATTGCTGTGCCTCTTTTTCCGTTATCTACTGTAAAACATTAATTGTACAAGGTAGTATTTTACTTGTGTAGTGTTACCGTGTTCTAACCACAAATATACAAACCACTACTAGAAGACACACCCTGTTGTATCTCCATTTTTGTAATCCTAAGAGAATCTCTCAAATTGCCTAGTATTCATATTCATTCAATAAACATCTATCACATGGATAAATAAATTAAGGAGAGTCACAAAAAGTACTTACTGAGTTTATCTAATATAAAACACAGCTCAGGGGTACAACTTAAAATTATAGTCATTTAGTGAATTTATGGCTTAGACCCTAATTAGATACAGGTTTATATTTACAAATTCAAAATAATTAAGATATGAGATGTTATAAAACCATCTGAGAATATACACCAAAAAATGCTGGTAAGATAACTTTTTTAAAAAGCAGTAAACAACAGAAAGGAAAAAAAAAAGTAAGAAAGTCTCGTCAGACTGAAAAGAATTAAAAATAATAGTGAAGGCAAACAGTTATAGGCCAACAATAAATGAAATTATATTTTTGCAGTACTTTATTCAAGCTTCTGTGAAGGTGTTAATGTTGTGCAATTAGTAACAATCTGTTAATAATTCCTCATGTTCTTTGGAACACTGTTACCTTCTTCTCTTGGGCTGTTCTTAATGTCATATACGACTTCACAGAAAATACAGGCAAAACAAACAAATGAACAAAAAAAAGTAGATGTCCCTTCAGGAGGAATACCATGTTATGATATTCACCTTATACATACATGCTCATATTATTAATGGAGACAGAAGAATTTTGATGCTAGGAACTTCCCAAAATCTTGGTACATGGATCATTCATGAATATTTATTCTGATCAAAGACTGAACTAAAGAATTTTCAGTGTGGAGATAGAGAACAATGGATTTCAAAGATAATTACAAGGTAGACTTAACAGTAATTGGTGAAAATTTATATTCCAGAGGTCAATGAAAGGGGAGAAAAAAAGCCAAAACATGTTTTGGACTTCAGAAATTGCATAGGGTTTTGTGTTATTCATCAAAATAGATAACTCAGGAGAAAATTTCAGATTTACAAGGTAGGGGATGGATAGTGTAAATGATTCAGGTTTAGAAAAAAATAAATTTAAGATACTATGAAATGTCTATGATTTACTTCAACAACATAAATAAAGATCCCAAGATCAAAAAATGATGTTAGGCTAAATTCAACAATCATTTGCTTTTTCTCATAAGACCATGCACTGGCTGAGGAGTTCTACTGATTTGGACTGGGCGTGGCTGATCTAGCAGGGCTTGCTCATGACCTGTGGTCCCCTGGGGGCTTACCTGGAGGATAAATAAATAGAAAGGCTCTAATTGAAATTAAAAACTGTTCACCTCCCCATCCTCTTCACCTTTGACAAAACTGCATCTCTTCCAACATCTAGTGTATTGTGAAGGTGAGTCACTGGTGTTGAGTAGATAAAGGAATTTCAAGGTTATTTCATTAGATGTCACATTCACTGGATTGCATAAATCATTTAGTGTGTTGATAAAAAATGTATATGAAGAGTGACAGGGAAGCAGAAGCTGAAATCTTCAAGCATCGTGAATTTCTTATATGATATGAAGCAAATAAAGAAAATTATTTAAAAAGTAGAATAACAGTAGTACTATTATTATAGTCATGAAAATAAGTACAAAAGCAATTAAAATTGGACTAAAATGTTAAAAAATGAAAGTATCTTTTCAAATTAAAGGTATTAGAATTATAGGTCAAAATGCTTAATTATTTTAGCATTATTATAATAAAAATATAATAAATAACATTTATTTATAAATTTAATGTTAAATTTATAAATGTATAAAAGTTAATGTAAAAAAGTAAATTTGACATGGTTGGTTACATGTTATGTATAGAAAATATATATTTGATAGGATGCAAATTTAAAAATCTTTATATGTAAATAAGAAATAACTGATAAAAAGTTTTGGTTGTCTAAAAAAAAAAGGTTTGATCCTTTTATCTGAGAATGTAATCTTTTATTAATATAACTAGTTATTAGTGCAAAGCACCTAAAAATCAGGAATAGAAAGTGTTGAATTTTATCTTAAGTCACAGCTTAAAACTAACATTAACCCATTTCTATCAAAAGTCTCGGCCTAGCTAGATGCTTTTTTTAGGAGTTATAATGCATTCTTTAAAACAGTACTATCTACCTTATATTTTTTTATGCATTTTAAATTTCAGGCCAATATCTTCTGCCAGAATGGTTCTCTGCTTATCTAGTTCATTTTCTGTTGCTTATAAAAGAATACTTAAAACTGGGTACCTTATAAAGAAAAAGAAAATGTTTCTTACAGTTCTGTATGCTGGCTGGGAAATCCAAGATCAAGGGGATGCATCTAGTGAGGGCCTTCATGCCAGTGAGTACTCTCTGCAGAGTCCTGAGGTGATGCAGAGCATTACACGGCTAGGGGACTGAGTTTGCTACCTCAAGTCTCTCTTCCTTTTCTTATAAAATCAACAGTCTCACCTCTGTGATAACCCATTAATTAATTAAGCCATTAATCCATTACCCCATGAATAGATTAATCTATTCATGAGAGTAGAATCCTCATGATCTAACCACCTCCTAAAGGCCCTACCTTTCATATACCATAGTTGAAGTCCCCACCCTCCTAATAATGTTATAATAAGGACTAAGTTCCAACATGAGTTTTGGAGGGAACAAACATTCCAACTATAACACTGTTCCTCTTTTGTTTTGAAAAGTAGCCTGAAGTTTGTAGCTTTGTGTCAAAGTCATGAGGCCATATTGAAAACTTTGAAAGCAGGAAGGAGGACTTTTCAAAATGTATAAATAGATGCATTCGTACTAGACACTTATAAAACATGAAAGTTGAAATGATTTTTATAGGAGTTTAAATGGGAAAGAGTAGATGTTCTAAGACCCATTTGAAAACTCATCTTTGTTAATACCCTGTGGAACCTATCTTTAATGATACTTTTATCAACAAGAGAACTTGAGATGACAAAATGTCTTCTATATTTTTATGCAGGAAATAGAGAAAGGGAATGGAAATACTTGAAACAAACAAAAAGCACCCAGAGCTCCAAAGCAACTTTTTCTTACTGACTTTCATCACATGGTATAAGTCAAGCTAAACTGACTTTAAAACTTTACTAATAGTCTGCTTTTTTGACATATCTTTTAGTCTTACTGAACTAGCGAGAGTTTAAGATAGAAACATTAAAATCTACCTTCACAGTGCATTTGTGAAAAATTAAATAAATGTATAGTCTATGTGGTAGCATTGTTTCTAGCATACAAAAAACGTTCATTCAATGTGGGTCTTGCCACCATAGGAATCCAACATTACTAGATTAGATAATGTTTGTACTAATTGTACAACTAGTTTTAATAATATCATACTAGTGTCTCCCTGCTGCTAACAGTAAAACATAAATTAAGTCTTTTGAATTCTCATTTGGCAACTCTAAAAGCATGTTAACAATTTCTTTATCATGATATCCCACCAGAGGTATCTTTATGCCCATGGAAGAGAAATGAGTTTGCTCATATGGTAATTGTTGGTTGGAAATGTACAAAGGAACACCGTGCTTCATGGCTTCGATAAATATCAAATCAATTTATGTAAAATTTGAGATTAAATTTAGTGATTTAAAAAAAATAGCTTATTAAAGCATTCATTTAGTTTAATTCAATACGTGAATAAAATTAATTTAATTTCTTTTTAAACCTACTTATTCCTAAGAATGGGATAGGGACTTTTGTAATAGACTTAACTGTGAAATCACAATTTAGTAATTTATTGAGTATAATTTAATAAAACTTTTTAAAACTTATTTTATCATCTTAAGCCAACAAAAAATCCAACATTTTCTGTGTTCATATTCAACAACCTAAACCTGAAAGCATCTGGTCATTTCAGACTTAAAGGTACATTTGTTTGGAGTAAAACTGGTTATAATACTTTCAGCTTCAATTTCAGAGAAGCATATGTTAAGAAATAATACTGTTTCTAGAAAATGTTAGTTTGAGAATGAAAAATAATCTGCATGAATGTATCTATGAAACCAACATTTCTACACACAAACCAAATATTATTAATCAGCCTTAGCAATTTTTTTCGCTGAGTCCAAACGTTAACAAGACTACTGACAACTAAGACCAATCACTCTTCAGTGATATGCAAGTTGAGATCCATTTTTCATTCTTTGGATAAATTCCCTGAATACTTGCTTCCACAATTTATGAGAAATCTATGACATTATACTTAAATGTTTTCTTTTGACCTCTCACACTTTAAACTCTACTTTTACTTTTAAGAAACTCTGTAAGAACAAAACAAAACAAAACATTATTTAGTGTGTCTATTGTGTTGTACCTTAGACACCGTTTTAGATAAATATTTGTCCCCTCAATCCTGGGAATAAAGCTTTATTAACCTCTTTCACACTAGTTGTTAATAAGTAACATCGATCAAATAATTTCACAGTTTAAAACCTATACCTTCTTTCCATTAAATAAATAAATAACAACATTAGCCGAGTTTCCTAAGATTCAAAAGATGGTACAGACTAAGGTCTGCAGGTTGAATAGAATATTTCCTTCTCCTCTGAAGGTTTGAGTCTGCTAGTACACTTGACAATAAACGAACAGAGAAAAGGCATGCAGAATAGGAGACTCAAAGAAGAGCCAAATGGTCGAAGCTTACATATGCTCTTCATAGGGGAGAGGGAAGTTGGTGGGAGAGGTACTGAATAATTTTAGGCGAGTTCGATGGGTCCACAGAGCAGACAATAGTTTGTAAATGATTCTTTTTGGAAACTGAATCATACTGATAAATTATGGAAAGGTGAGAGGTGGCACTACACCGTTAATAAAGGCTGTCCTATTACGCAGATAAAGTCTCTTAGGAGATCTCTCAAAGCTGCCCTCAGCAGAATAGATGAAAAGTCTGTCTGAGAAAGTGACAACTTTTATTCTCTTCTCTTCTCTTGTGGTTAATGTTTCCTGGTTATTTAATAAGATTTCTAAGGAGGGAGTTTAAGACAATTGCATTTCTTTTGGAAGAAGTTTCTTTAGTCTGATAAGGAAATTCCAGAGAAAGCTCTTCCCTGCATTTAGAGGGAGGGGAGAGAAAATAAAGAAAATTAGGAAGTCCTTGGTTCTGAGGCAGTTTCTACATTTTTCCAATTTCTTGTAATTCAAAAGTGCTCGACCTGCCAAAGCATCATATATGGGGGTATTCTTTTCTGAGCCCCAACATGTCTTGTTCATTCCTTGTAGTCCCTGTGTTTTTGGCATGCTAGGATTCATCTATTGTTCCTACATTGAATCACCCTATAAATGTTCAATATCATTACATCTATTGTTAAAAACAAGAAGTGAATGAAAGGCAAAGGTAAGATCAAATGTTTCAATCACACAGTTAATGAAAGACTAAACAACTCAAGTTACAATAACAGTGACTTAAATGAAACAGAATCTACACTGAGTAAAAGGTTCAGACTAATGTGTGATATCACAAATCTAACTCAGATGCTAATAGAATTGTGTTTGTTACTTACTTTTCTTTTTGAATTGTTTTCTTTAAACAATAAAATATTCCACCTATATTTAAACATGCAAATATTAAACGGAGTCCTTGGTTCTTGGAGTGTGTTTAGACTGTATCGTTTTAGTAGCTTTTCCTAATTATGCCTCATCTTGCTTGGCTAACATTTTCAGGTTTTGAAAGACTTCTCTTCCTCAGTTCTACCAACAGTAAAATAATGAATTTCTTTTCTTATATTTTACTTGATAAAATGCTCACTTAAAAAAGAGATAATGCAAGCTCTTTATTACAAAATCAGTTAATTGCTGATTTTCTGCATCATTCTTGTAGTCAGCTATCAGTATTATAGGAACATAGCAAACAAGAGTTAACTCACAGCCTTCTATTCCAGCCATTGTGAGACTTAGCTATTTTTGTTTGTTTGTTTGTTTCTTTGTTTAACATGAATCTCTAGAAGAACCCCAAAATAAAGCAATATTTAAAATAGTTGAATTTTTCTTAGATAGCAATCAGCTATATCCTTTAGTTGTCATAAATTTATGTATGCATGTCACTTCTGTACAAACAGATTGGAAGAAATAGTTTAATTTTAATTTTAATTAATTTGGAACACCTTAGTAAATATTAGCTATTATGATATGTTAGAGTTAGCTGTAACTACAGATACAGATGGTGTAAAGCTTATCAGACATTTTTCCCTTGAAAAATATCATAGGAACTAGATTATTTTGCTTATTTGATTAATTTGGGAGATGTTTATTTGCATACCCTCTAGGGAATTCTGCAATGCAGTAAATAAAATAACACATAAGTATTTTCTTGCTGGAATAGGGTCACTCTTCTTTTTGATTCCTATAATAGGTAGATTATGAAGAATTTTTTCTCAACATTTTAAGAACTTGTTTTGAACCAATATATAATAGTCTTATACCAAAGTCTACTAAAATACAAAATTTTGTGTAGATAATATTATTTAATATTCATGCATTATATTATGTATCTATCATGCATCTATTTAATGATCAAATACACATACTAGGCAGTGGTCTATAACTTCCATAGACATCCTTCTTAATATTTAACTTTGAAACAAAAGCCAGGTTTGATGGATATTAAAAATGATTATCATTATCAAAATTTTTTATTTGATGGTCAAAAATTATTACATGTTTATTATATATAATTTAGTATACACAGGAATATATTATATTTGCTTTTATTTCTATAATTACATACATATTTAAATTGTTTTTCTAACATTGAGATCATAACCATTATTATCTAAAATTTATTCTAAATATTTCCCATGTTATTCAACATTATCAAAGAATATGATTTATAAAGGTAAAGTAAGATTTTATTCTTTGGCTACACCAAAATGTCTTGTTAGAAATTTAGCTTTCACACAGAGGGAAAAATACAGCCTGTCCTCACTCATAAATGGGAGTTAAGAGACAAAGAAGGAAGGAAAGACCACAGTGGTGCATCGGACTTGCAGAGGGAGAGAACATACAGAAGGATACGAAGTGGGGTGGGGAAAAGGAGAGGGGGAAGGGAGGTCAGTGAATAATTGGGTGGGGACACAGGGTGTAATCACATTTGTGGTAATGCACATGCTGCCAGTATTGATCTAGCCATCGCCATCTTGGGCACTAGTGTTGACAGTCAGCTTTGAACTCCATGAATATTCATAACCAACAAAAAGAAAAAAAGAAAAAAGAAACAGAAAAGGTATAAGAAGAAAGGGAGTTTTAAAAAAAGAAATAAAGAACAACTAACAAAAAACAGTTACATGGTATAAAAATGTCTGTTTATTATATGTATATCATATAAATAAATGATTAAATTAAGAAATTTAGCTTTCAGTTTTGTCTATTATATATAAATCTCTTTGTCTATCTTAAGATTAATTCATAGAAACACTATCTGATCATAGTTTATGGGAATTTTAAACTTCATAAATTTTGACTAATTTTCCAATAAAATAAAGAGCTAACTCAACATTACATACTGAACATTTGCTAAGCACTTTTGTCTCATACAACATTATTTCTAGTAGAATTATATTTTAAAATATAATAAACATATAATGGTACTACTAGAATGTGAGAAACACTAACAAAATTGAAGAAATAAAGAGGAATCAGATTCACAGTATTAAAAAAAAAAATCAATAACCTATTGCCTAAATTATTTGCAGTAGAGCTCATTGGTAAAGACAGAGGTGCTTCAGTTTAGAGTTAATTATTAACGGTATAATGAGTTACAGAGGTCCCTGGAGTCAATGTCAGGATGATTTCTAGTGAAATTGTGTTGAAAATTAATGCAACTACATTCTGCTTGTCTTCAGTCATAGATAAGAAAGATCTTTACCTCCTGCTAAGAATATTTTAAGTACCAGAGTCAGAGAAACAACAGTGGACTTAGCAAAAACCCATCAGGGTGGTGCAGCTCTGTAGCCAGAAGATAAATGATAGGCACATCCTAATTGTCCTGGTCCTCCTTCTATATGGAAAAGCCAAATCCTAGTAATCCATACCTAAAACGAAAGACAGGAAAACATGAATATTCAATTTCAATGTTTAGCAGACAACAAAGAATCATTAAACTTTGGAGGAAGTCTAACCATTTTGAAAAAATGGATCGATTTAACAAAAGAAATAACACCTGGAGAAGTAAGTTTAATAGAGCAAATTACTTAAAGATGAACTAGTGATGTAAAG
This sequence comes from Galeopterus variegatus, assembly GCF_000696425.1. Taxonomy (NCBI): domain Eukaryota; kingdom Metazoa; phylum Chordata; class Mammalia; order Dermoptera; family Cynocephalidae; genus Galeopterus; species Galeopterus variegatus. Next base: position 102,042 of record NW_007731369.1, on the reverse strand, counting down.
GTTCAAGACAAAGGTTATTTTAGAATGTAAAATGCAATTTACACTAGAATGTAAGCTTCCCACTAAAATGTAAGTTCTAGAAGAGCAACTACTTTTCCCATCTTGCTCACTGCTGTATTCTCAGACCTGACACTTAGTTCTCACTAAATATTTCTTAAATGAACACATGTAACACCAAAGGATGAGACAGAATGTAGAAGGAAAAGTTTAAAAAAGGAAAAAAAAAATTTGAACATTCATCTCCAAGAAATATTGAAAGAAAAAATATCCTAATGAACCACAGAAGACTTTTTAGACCAAAGAGAAGACATGAAATCTCCTGAGGAATATTTAAAAAATTAATGAATATAAGATTTTTTAATATTCCAAACAAATCTCATTAATTACCATGTATTAAATTTTCATCTAAAAATAGAGAATATATTTCTTCAACAAATTTATGGATCATTCTCAAAATACCACTGTTTTACTATTAGAACCAATAATTATCAAAAGTATGAGTTCCACATTCCCTATTACCTGACTAAAATGCTACCAATTTAAAAATTAACAATAAAAGTAGAGTTCAAAAAATTCATTCCCTTAGAAATATAAATGTTCCCTTAAATCACTATCTTTATTAAAGAGGAAAGCAAAACACTCACTGAAAACTACTTAAAAATAAGCTAAAATGAGAACAGTACATATGAACACCTGTGAAATGTGTACAATTCAGAACACCTGGGAAAAGTACATGCCTTCAATGTATACCTTAGGATACATAAAGACTTTAAATTATATATATAATCAAGAATCTAGAATAAGAGCAAGCCATGTAGAAGAAATATTAATTTGGATATGCATTCGCTGCTTATTCATTCAACCATTAAACATATAATATATGCCAGGAACTAAAAACTACTGGCTAAAAAAAAAAATGCCTATACTATTGTAGATACTATTTTTGACCTCAGTTTGCTTAGAGTTCATTAAAGAAAACAGCTACTAAAGAAATTGACAAAAATATATATACATAATAAGACAGATAGGTATCACAAAAACGAATATTTAATGGGAGAGTTTCAATTAGTTCAGGAGTTCATGAAAGGTTTTCCTTATGAAATTATTACCAGTCTGAGATCTGAAGGGTGTGTAGGTGTTAACTAGGTGAATTTGAAGGGACAGGCATGCAGACAGGAGCAGTAAGTCAACAGGCACTGTGGTATGAAGAGACATGGTACATCACGGGAACTGAAGGAAAGCCTGTGTGACTGGAAGACAGCAAGACCTAGGAGAAGCTTTAGAGAAAGGTGAGGACAAGTTGTAAGCCTTCTTGACTTCGGCAGGGGCTCAAAGTGGACCCAGGTGCTGTAGCAGACATATGTCTACCACTTCCATGCTTAGGTCTAGTCCTCTGAGACAGAACACTGGCACACCAAGTCAGGCAAAGCAACTTTATTATTCACAGACAGGCAGCAAGAATAAACAGAAGCCTAGGATCCATGGACAGCCAGTCTCCCATGGATGCTTCATGTCACACCACAGCTAAGGGACTCTGAAAGCACTCTGCACAAGCACAAGCAGGGACACTGAGAACAAGCACATCCTGTTCTGGGAGGAGCAAAGAACAAAGCTTGAGTTGTTCCAGATCTTTCCTCACTACCTCAGGATGTTGCATTCAACAGTCACTCTGAGAACTACAACAGAAGTGGGCAGAGCTGGATCAGCCATGGTTATCCAGGGATCCGTTCTCCTGTACAAGTTTGTATAGCATCTTTAGTCCATGTTATTATGGTGAATTTGATCTTAAAAGCAGTCTGAAACCGTAGAAATGGTTTAAGCTAAGAAAGAGGTGAGCTGTGGTCAGATTTCCATTTTGAAAAGTGTTTCTGTAGCTACATGTGATAAATTGATTGAAGTGCAAGTGTAGAGCTAGGGATAGGTCTCACAGACCCTTCAAGTCCATTCACAAACACTTCACATGCAGGTATATGAGCAAGATAACAGGAAAAATGTCCTTGCAGCCATAAGTGAAGAAAGACTAGTCTTTATTTCTAAACGTGAACTCTGCCGACCAGCCATTCAGAACCACTGCTTCACACACACTGAAGAACACACTAAAAATAGCAACAAGCTAAAAGACACATGGGCATGCATGCACACTAACTCCACCTCCACACAACTTGTTTACAAAAAATATGCTGTACCACCCCCAACTGGACCTGAGGCGAGGGGGCCTGACTAAACTACTCTATTTTCCTCACAATCCACCCCTTCAGGATCCTTCACTGTACAATTTACACATTCAGAATCTTCTGCAATGTTCCCTTAGCAAGGATAAATGACCCTTACATTCATATAACCTATTGTTTGTTCAATATGCCTTAAGGCTTGTACTGTAGTTTTTTCCTTTCAACTGTTAGCTGAATATGTCCAGTTAATAGTCATCATTGGTGTGATTTTCCATGGGAATCTTGTAGTCATACTGATGGGAAGTTTAATGCATATTCAGTAGATGATCACACCAATGTATTTATGTAGCCACTCGAGTCTGGTGTGGTGCCTGCAGCCAGAACACTATGGGCAAAAAGACAGAAGGGTTATTGGTACCAATAGGAGAAGTTCTTGCCCCTCTGGTAAAATACATGCCAGTTTGCCATCCTGAGAAAGGATGGTAGCAGGAATAGGTGTCTTGCCTGGTTTATGATACCACACTTTCTCTGCTAACACTGTTGGATCTCTAGGTTTTACATGTAACAGTATTGGGGAACTCATAATTAGCCATAATGATAATACAAATGTGCCCTTTGGAATAGAGTGCTTATCTTTTCCAGGCCATGTTACCTTTACTGGAGGATGCCAGGTACTTGTCACCCAGTGTGAAACTTACAAGACTTCCTGTAATCCTTTTCCCCAAGGCCCTACTAGACCTACCCAGTGTATATGGGGGGCTTCTATTCTCCAAGGCCATTCCCATTGTACTGTCTGTCCCTGTCGTAAGCAGGTTGGGACCAGTAAGAGAATATTTCCATTCTTCCATATCCTGGCTTCAAAAGCTTATCTTTAGTAGTGATTTGCTGTTGTATAGGTGCTGCAGCTCTATGCAACAGAGCTTCCACTGGAGAGGGCCCACGCCTGTGAGGTTGCTCATTTAGAATCCTGACTGTTGGCCATAACCCCCATGTTAACCCCTTCAGGGATGGGGGTTGGGCAGATAGCCTTAGTCCCTTTTTTAAAAGACCTTTGTATTTTCAATCATTCCTGCTGCCTGAGGATGATATGGCACACGTAACTTCCACTGAACAGACAACTGGGAGGCCCACCTCTGAACCCCATGTCCAGTAAAGTGGGTTCCATTGTCACTCTCTATGACTACAGGCTGGCCATACATAGCCGTAGGCTATTCAATGCCTTCACAGTGTTTACCTGGTCTGGAGCCTTACAAGGCCACACAAACAGAAGACCAGAAGCCGTATCAACAGCTGTGAAGATGTATCTGCAATTCTCTGACCTTGGCAGTGTTCCAAGAAACTCTACTTGCGATCAAGTCAAGGGCACCCTTCCTCGAGTTATTTGTCCATCTGTATGGGGCACATGCCGGAGGTGTGGACTCTCTTGAGCACATGCTGGACAAGCACAACAGGCATCACTACATCTTCCCATTTTATAGGCAAGGCCCATCTTTGAGACACCATCCACATGGTTTTGCTGCCAGCATGCTGCATTTTTCCATGTAACCACTGGGCTACATCAGCAGCTGGGGCTCTCTCCAGCCATCTTACCTTAGCCAAGGCATCGGCATCATCATTGCCTGGACTGGCCAAGGGGAAGTGTCCTGTGACATGGAAAAGAGTTACTTCTTTCTCATGCCACAATTCCCATAAGTCTTGCCACATGGCTTGTACCCACAGGGGTTGATGGCCTATCATCCACCACTGATATTTTCAAGTAGAGATCCAAAGGGTTAAACCTTTGAACACAGCCCAGCTGTCAGTACAGATGGTTAATGGCCCAGGCCCATTTTTTATCACCATCCATACTGATCTCAATTCAGCCCATTGACTGCTTCACCCTGTGACGTTTTCATACCACATGGTATCTGTTAAGGGCTGGACAGCAACAGCTGTCCACGATGCTGAGGGCCCCATGCTAGAGCCATCTGTATATCAAGCTTGCTCTCTGATAGGCCCCTGTCCCTCATGGAAAAGTGTAGCCTCCACCTCCATGGGTAAGGGTTGTGTCAAAGTTTTCTCCACAACCTCTACTGGGCCTAGCACAGTCTGCAACCCTTTGGATAGAGGGCTCATTGCCACAGCACTTCTTTGTTCTATATATGCTCCCCATTTAGACAGAATGGGAGTCTGAGCTATGTGCATTTTAGAGTTGTTCACCCCCAGGCACAGCCAACCTAGTATGGGGTATGCCATCCTTATTAGGACTTTGGCAGTTCTTGTGATAGCTTCAGTGGCCATCAAGGCAGAATACACAGCTGCTAACTTTTTCTATTAAAGTATAATGTACTTCAGTGCCCTTCCAGAGCTGAGACTGGAATCCTACAGGTGTGCAGAATCGGTCTTGTCTCTGCCACAAACCCCATCCTAGCCCCTCTTGGGTTATATGTATATCTAACTCAAAAGGCTTAGTGGGATAAGCCACTTGTAAAGCCTGTACTTGCTGTATTGCCCTTTTGGTAGCTCAGTAAGCCTGTTGTACTTCCTCAGTCCAATCCCAGAAGGTTCCTTTCCTTGTTAATGCATACAGTGGGCATGCCTTTTGGGCCATATGGGGTACAAAATCTCTCCAATACCCCAGAAGTCCCAAATATATCTGTAGCTGAGCTACAGTTGTGGGTCAAGGGTATGCCTGTATCTTGTCTATAATAGCTTCTGGGATGACACTCATTTTACCCGACCAGACCACTACCAGAAATTTGACTGACAGCCCAGGTGTTTGCACTTTGGCTGTGTTCACAGCCCACCCACATTGTTCCAAATGACTTAGCAGAATTGGAGCTGCCTAAGTTAAATCTGCAAGAGAATCAGAAGTTAGGAACACTTCATCAATATAGTGAAACATTGTAACCATTCTGGCCCTAGTCTACTTGGCTAGGTCCCCAGCCACTAAACCATGAGGGATGGTTGGGCTATGCAGATAACCTTGGGGCAATACTTGAAAGGTCCACTGCCTCCCTTCCCAGGTGAAGGCAAACTGATCTTGGCTATCAGCTGAGATTGGAATAGAGAAAAAAGCATGTGCAAGGTCCAATACATAATAAGTTCCCAGCTGAGTCATCAGCTGATCCATGAAGTCATGAACTGAAGGCACTGCTGCATGCAAAGGAGGCACTACTTTGTTTAGTTCTCAATAGTTTACAGTCATTCTCCAGGTACTATCAGGCTTTTTCACTGGCCATACTGGAGCATTAAATTGGCTATGAGCCAATTAATAATGCCAACTTTTTCTAATTCTAACATAGTGGCACTTATCTCTGCATGTGCTCCTGGTAGGAGATGCTGCTTTACATTAACTACACATCTTGGCTTGGGTAAAGACCTGTGGGTCATGTTTAGCATATCCTCATAACACTGGCTTTACCATCCATATTTGCAGCCCAAACTCTCCAACTGTTGTTTGCTGGTGCAAATCATAAAGTACATCCATATCCAAGATGTATTTAGCTGTGGGTTACATATATGTACAGTATACATACAGTATATTCACAAGGAGGTAATCGTCCTATGCCCAATGGCAATGACACAACTTTGACCTCAATAGTCTGTCCTCCGTAGACATCTACATGAACTGCGGCCCCTGGAAACTTATCTGGGTTGCCATATATTAGACTATATTCAGCACCTGTATCCACCAATGCCAAAACATGCTGCACATTTGTCCTCGACCAATGTATTGCCAATTCAACATGAGGCCTCCTGTCCTTGCCTGCCCCCAAAAGATGAGTACCTTTGCCTGTTCCCTAGTAAAAATGGAACATCCCATCCACCCCCAAGGAGCAACCAAAAAATCCTTTAAGTCCACCAAGTGCACTTTGCTACCTGTTTCCAGAGATTTGGTGAAACACTGTTCATGGCGTAATTGCTGCCACAAGGCAAACAGGGATGCATTTGGTTGCCGGTCAATTTTCTTGCTATCAAACCCTGCTGTAAGCAAGTCAATCCACATCTGCTTACAGGTAGTCTTGCTTGGTCCCCTTGGGATAAAATCCCAAGCATTTCTTGGGGATTTGGTTTTAGCCACTTTTTTGGACCCCTTTTGCTTGTCTGCTATCTTCTCCTTCACCCAAGCTGGCTATCATGTTCATCACCTCATGTATAGGACGACCAACGTATGGGGCCAGTATGACCATCAGTGACCCAAAGAATGTTAACGGGGACATTTTGCAGCACTATGTCTCTCATGCTGCCTGTAAAATTTTCATCGTCCAGGCCATGGATGTTCACATTCAACATAGACTGCCACATCCCCAGCTCCCAAATTATTTGAACCAAGTCAGCATTTGTTTGCCATTTACTAACAATCTTGGGCAGTTCTCCAGCATTTGCCCACATGCTTTGGTCAGCTGCACTCAACCATTCCATTAAGGAATGATTACCAGGCCCTTGTGCATACCTGTGGCTATTGTGCAGATGCTGCCTCAGGGATGGGTGTATGGTAATGGAGGCCAGAGCATATCACACTATTCACCCCTAGGTCCCATAACTGCAACAGGCAAGCAGCCAGGGGCTCCCCCTGTTTCTGCTAAAACTGTCTTCCCAAGTCAACTAATTCAACCTGGTTATACAGGACATATGTAGTGAATTGGGTCACCTGTGGATTGCCCACCAGTTGCCCTCCTGGTCCCATAGGTTGCTCATGTTTCACTTTCTGACGCACAACAGGTCATGCCTGGAGACGGACAGTCTCCCCCAACTCACCACTGGGTTTGTCGTCCTCACTGGTGTGAGAAGCAGGAGTGACCAGTCACTGCACATTATCCTCCAGGACATCTATCCATGCTTCCTACAACTCTGCTTTCTGCCACAAATCTCGATTAGCACTGGATTTGTCATCTTCCCTGGTGTGAGAAGCAGTGATGGCCAGTCACTGCATGTCACCCTTCAGGACAGTTATCCGTCCTTCCAACAACTCTGCTTTCTTCAAATCTCAGTCAGTTTGCAGCATAGCGAGCAGTAGCAAGGCTCCTGTCAGCAGAAAAGTAGCCATCGGGCACCACATGCTCAAGAATAGCCACATTTCCTCCCCTTCCCAAGGAGTTCTCTGCTGTAGTGCCTGGTCTATGTTGCCTTGCTGTACAGTGTGCAGCAAACAGATCCCAGTCAACAGGGAAGTGGCCACAGGGCACAACATATTCAAAAGTAGCCACATTTCCTCCTTCTCCCAAGGACTTTTGGCTTCCATACCTGTCCAGAATCCTGCTCTGACTATGCCAATTGTAGAGCTTGGGCTAGGTCTCACAGACCCCTTGAGCCCATTCACAAACCCTTCACATGTAGGTCTATGAGCTAGGTAACAGGAAAAAGATCCTTGGAGCCGTAAGTGAAGAAAGAATAGTCTTTATTTCTAGACACCAGCTCTGCACCATTCAGAGCTGCTGCTTCACACACACTGAAGAAGAACACACTAAAAATAACAACAAGCTAAAAGATACATGGGCAAGCAGGAGCACTAACTCCAGCCCCACACAACTTGTTTACAAAGAATATGCTGCACCACCCCCAACTGGACCTGAGGTGAGGGGGCCTGACTAAACTACTCTATTTTCCTCACAGCTAGGTAGAATAGAGTGAACAAACAGGGACACCAGTGAGGAAACTACAGTAATTGTGTGAGGAAACATAGGTGTGGAAAAGCACAGTGGGGGGAGTGGGAGCAAAATAATGTAGCCAAAATTATAGAATGTTTAGGTGTAAAGATCAACGAAAGTACAAAGCATTAAAATAAAAATCAACACAGACAATAGATATTTTTACACCCAGGAATTTTATATCATGGAGCCTTGAGTTGAATGTTCCTCCAAAACTTGCCCCGCACTCTGACAGCATTAAGAGGGTGGAAAATCCTATTATAGTAATTGAAAGGTGAGGCCTTGAAGAGGTGATTAGATCTCAGGATGATGCCCTGATGAATGGATTAAAAAATGGTGGTCATGGGCATTGTTTGGAGGACTTTAAAAAGAGAGTGAGTAAGGAGGTTAGTCTCTCTGCTCTTTCTACTCCACCATTTTCATTATGGGATAGCCTGCTGTCACTGAAGTCACCACCAAAGAAAGCCTACACCAGGTGTGTTCCCTGGACTTTGGACTTCCAAACCTCTGAAACTGCAAGCAATACATTTTGTTTTCTTGAAAAATCACCCAATTCCATGTATCTTGTTATAAGCAACAGATACAGACTAATAAACATGGTCTATCTATGGATACATTTGTATATATGCAAAACATACTGGTTGTAACGGAATGAGTTCTTGACCGGGAGTCATCACTGCTGGGTTCTAATCCATATTTGTTTTTTGATTGGAATTTAACCTCCAAAATGCCAGAGATCCTGTCTTTTTCACTACATCCTTACTACCTAGATTTGCGCAAGTCATATTATGTGTCATCAATACCTGTTTATTATTACACATATATGAATGCTTGCATGAACGAATGAACAAATTTATGAATGGATGAATAATCTCATCTTTGCCACTAACTTTGTGTAGCTCAGGTATACAAACCACCTCATTTCTCTCAAAATCCCATTTATAAAAATAAAGGCATTGGTGCCAGATTTCTTTGTGCCTTTTCTATTTTAAAATTTCATGATTTTAAGATGTTGCTTGAATTATCTCAAAAACTTTTTGTCAGTTCTTTTTATCATATATTTCCATAAAAAAGATGTGACCTATATGGAGTTTTTTATGTTTAAATTTATCTGTACTAATCACATATTTGAGAATACCTCCAAAGGTTCATTAAAAAATAGAATTAAAAGATAATACGAATCTTTCCATGAACTTTTTGAAATACCCTCATATGTTTAAACAATACAAACTCAAATGTTGCTATATCACCTGCTTCTGATAATATTTTAAATTTTCCAATAAATTCATATGCAAATAAAATCTCATAAGATTTTTAACATAAATGGACAGTGGAATATGTAGTAGAGAAACTCAGAAAGATTAAAGATGGCCAGAGTCAGCATTACTTATAAAATTAACAACTGTGGAGAATATGAACTGAGTAAAAGTTTTGGCTACTTTAATTTCTCTGCTACTTCAAGCTAACAGGATCATAAAATAAAATTGGATAGATTCTCCCAAAAATCTGTTTATATTGCAGAAATGGCAAAGCTCATGCTTTCTTGTCTAGATAACAATCATTGAACCTTGTAATCCTATAACACCATCCTAGACTTTCATACATGACATGAGTAAGTAGAAGTACATCAAACCAATTATGTAGTATCTCTCAGCTAAATAGCTTCCTGGCACAGTCAAACGTCTCATTTTGCACTTCATTACATAGAGGCAAACTGGAGCCTGAGGGGAACACTAATTAATGTAAACTTGTTCTCTGAGTCACAAGACTCTGAAAGTTTATTGGTTTATTGCTGTCTAAATACAAGTAGAAAATAAAGCAATCATTCTCTCAGTATAATTTCATATCACATTACACCATGGTGACATCTCAAATAATTCTAACTTTTTCACTGAAATATCTAAATGATTATCTTCTCCCTGATGCACTTTCTCAACATACATGCATATATCCTCCAACAGTTACATGGAACATATAGTAAAAATGAACAATCATTGGAAATGGAAATCAAGTAAATGAAAATATTTAGTTCCCAACAAATGTTTGTGATACATTATGTTATTTATAAACATATTCACTTTATCTCTAAATAGTGTACTGCTCCTGTTCCCATCAGGAGGATTTGACATCCCTACTCCTTTGACTTCCGGGTTGATTTTATGACTTGCTATGTTTAATGGAATGTGAGTGGATGTGCATATGCCATTTCCAAATAGAATCTGTAATAGTCATGAAATAGTCTGCCACTTTTCCTTTCCCTCTGCTGCTCTTCCATCCTCAAACCTAGAGAGAAAAAAGAGGCAGAGTAGAACCTGCAATCAAAATAAAAGTTGAGCAAAAAGTGAAAAAACGAAGTTGTGGTTATAAGCCACTGAGATTCTGGTGGTATTTGTTATGTAGCTTTGTATCACACAAACTAACTGATACAATGTTTGAATATGGTGTATTATAATTCTTATCAGGAAACTAGTAAATGTTATTAGGGAAATAAAACTTGTCATTGGAGTTTAAGGTCATTAAACCAACACACATTTGTTTCTAGGAGAACTGTAAAAAGAATCCTCCAACATTGATTTAATGTTATTTTCTTCCTTAATGGTGAAAGTTAGTATTATGGCTTTAACAAAATCTTAGTTATATTTGAAATATAATAAGTAAAAAATATAAAGTTTGTTTTTTAAAGTGCAATTTTTGGGAAGTTTAAAATTCAATTGATAATGATAAAAATCTGAGATTTTTTATCAACGTCAATTAATTCTAAGATAAGAATAGTGGCATATGTTGTGACTATACTAGAAACAAGGCCTGATATGTAAAATATCCATTTATATATTTTCAGATAGACTTTATTTTTGCTCATCTTTTGAGAATCTCATCAATTTGATGGTGTATTTCAGATTAATTTAAGAATAATATAAAAAATGTTATAGCCTTCAAATTAATAATCATTTATTCCTGTAGACACTATACATATATAAAATAAAGTTCCCCTAAGGTACAGCCCTTATCTAACTCTAGGAAATGAAAGCATCTGGTATTTTAGTCTTGAATCACTTTTCAAAAACACCAAATTCTGTTTGCAACCTTCATTTTGCCTCCATATAAATCATTTTTTTAGGTAAATTATTAATGGTAGAGCCTTATTGTTAAATTAGTAATGAGTAGGAATAGAATATGTCTGTTGCTACTAAAAGTTTCTACTCCTATGAAAGACTAAATAAATGTAGCACTTAACTGAGTATCCACTATGTGCAAAGCATTATGCTAGATTGCATTAGACTCTTTAAATTTGCCAAAAATCCAATAGAGAAGAAATTATTATCTTTCTTGCAGATATAGAACCCATTTTATAAATATTATTACATTTCCCAAGATCCACACCTGCTATGCAAAGGGAAGCAACACAAAGTTCTGTGTGATATTTTTTGATTGTGTGGGTTGTAGATTTTATCATATTGTTTGTTCATACTTATCTGTTTCTTCCAAGCTATTGCCATATTCCCTCACCCCATGTGACATGCTTTTGTCTATAGGAACTGCCAAATCTAAGCATAAATATAATCATGATTGGATGGCTTGGCTGGGAACTTATTTCTCCAGACCCTTAACAGGAGAAGATTATCCCCTAATAGTGACTAATCCACCAACCTGTGCTCCAGAATAAAAATACGCGTGGAGCGAACAAGAACTTGGTTTAGCCCAGCTGAGCCAGGAGAACAGCAGCTGACCAATGACTCTCATATATAATGAATTAGAAATAAATATGATTTTGTAATCAAATGAGATTTTGAGGTTGGTTTTTGCAGAATATATTCTAGCAAAAGTTAACGAATTCAAAAATTGCAATTTAGAAATAGGGGCTGCTGTAAAATTTAAAAAATATATGGAAGTGCAAGTAAGGCTGGGTAGTAGGTGATTAGAAAACTATTATAGGAGGATGAAAATGCTACCCACGTTTTACAGTTGTGAAATATTTGATATAACTGTCACTATCGATAAAACAGAAGTCAAAAAGAAAAAAGTATCCAATAAATCTGTCACTTTGGGTGAAGAGATTTCAAAGCAGAATTTAGGTTAGTTGAAGTGTGAGTTATTAGGTGCACTTGATTAAATGAAATACATTTAAAAAATAATTGGCCTTTTCATAATCAGAGATGAAAAAGAAAAGAAAGAGACCAGAAAAGTCATGGATTTCAGGGTTGAGGAAACTTTTCTCATCCTCATTTGGTAAAAGATTCTTGAATTACAACCCAGCCTGTGAACAAAGACCAAATCAAGGAATTGTTGCATTAAGTTGACCTCCAATACATTTTATCTAGTAGACAAAATTGCTCAGAAGAAGAGATCTAGCTGGTTACATGGAAGTCTGATAAATTCAAAGTATCCTTAATTAAGTCACGAGAGAGGAACATAGCAAAAGGATGGGTGTTGCTATTGGCATATGGAACTGGCTGGAATTAAGGAATTCAGTTATTTTTAAGGAAGCTTAAACTATTTGGGGGGAGAAAAATTTTCTCATATGGGGCAAGGAAACATTACAACATTTTTTCTGCAGGATTTCAGAAATGATTAGACCAGCGACCGTTCTGCCTTCTTCTACCTCTCTTTTCTGAATGGAAGTGTTCACAGGGAGTGTTGCTCACAGAGTTAACTGTGGTGAACTCTAGTAACCACAGTTCTGTTCTCCCCCCCTGAAAGTGCATGTCTGTATGTTGGGTAATTAGCATGTTTAGCATATTCATCATTACAAAATGTAATCATTCCTCGTGTCCATTAACCAATTTCTTTCTAACCTCCTCCTTTCCCACCTCTAGTAATCACAGTTCTGTTCTCCCCTCCTGAAAACGTATGTCTGTATGTTGGGTATTTTTAGTTCATGTATCTCTGGATAACTTTTCTTATCAGTATATAGATGCCCTGATCAAAAGGAACTGAATACAGACCCCAGATAGTTCATGAGATCATGGATTTTGAGTTTGATATGTAGCTGAATTTCCTGGGTGTGTTGGGGAAGGTATGAATATATTTTGCTCACAGGAGGGAAGCAAATTTTTGCAATCAAAAAAAGAAGCCAGTGGTAGATTATATTTGTTCACAATTGACTATTTCCTATTTCCTCTTATAATGTTGCCCCATAAGCAAAGTGCTTTTTCTCACTCATGACTGGATTTGACCATGTGACTTGATTTGGCCAATAGAATGTAATCAATCATGACACATACCTCTCCCCAAAAGAAGCTTTAAATGCTCCTTCGTGGCATGGCTCTGTCCTCTTTTGAACTTCTGCCCTGCACCATGAGAGCTGTCAGAATGGCTGTGCACCAAAATGGGAAGCCATGCAGAGCCAAGCCAAGCCAAGCCTGACCAGAAGAGCCCTGGAGAACCAAGTAGCAACTAGCCAATCTGTAGCACTCACAGTACATAAATAAGAAGAAAATATGCATTCTTGTGAGAGACTGAGATTTGGGGGTTGCTTGTGGCCACAAGGGAAGTTTCATTTACAACTTCTCTCTCCAGCCCCTACTCTTTTTACCAGCTTCTGGCATTTTATCTTTTCCTTTTTGAGTTCCTTTGAATTTATTGTTCCTCTGCCTTGAGTGCACAGCCAATATTCTCTCTCCACATCCATTTTCCATACAGATTCTTCACCTCTCAGATCAAAACTCACTTTCTCATGAAAGTTCTTCCTAACCCTCTGTGTTAAGGGTTCCTTTATTATATGCCATCTTTGCACTTATATTTTCTTAAAACTAAACAGTTTACGTCTGTGTGTTTTTATTTTTTTTTTTATTATAGCATATTTCTTTATACATAATTCTGGGGTATAGAATTGAATATCAGTACCTGTGTCCAATGTGTGATGATCAAATCAGGATAATTAACATATTCATCATTACAAAATATAATCATTCCTTGTGTCCATTAAACAATTTCTTTCTAACCTCCCCCTTTTCTCACCTCTAATAACCACAGTTCTGTTCTCCCCTCCTGAAAGTTCAACATATTATTATAATTGTTTTTCATTTATTTGTTTGTTTCATTCATTCATTCATTCATTCATTCATTCATTTTTTAGCTCCCACTTATGAGTGAGGACACACAGTATTTATATTTCTGCACCTGGCTTGTTTCACTTAACATAATTTTCTCCAAGCTCATCCATGTTGCTGCAAATGGCAGAATTTCATTCTTTTTTATGGCTGAGTAGTATTCCATTGTGTGTATATACCACATTTTCCTTATCCAGTCATCATTGATGGACATTTAAGTTGGTTCCACATCTTGGCTATTGTAAATAAAGCTGTGATAAACATGGGAGTGCAGGTATCACTGTATATTTCTAGTTGTGTGATTATTGGAAAAATATTGGTCTTTCCGTCACTATTTCACCCAACTCAGTCTTATTAGACTGAAAGCTCCATGAGGGCAGGAATGATATCTGTTTCTTTCTCTGCTATGTACCCAGCATCTAAAATAGTGTTTGGCACCTAGAAGAAGTTCAATAAATATGTGTTGTCTGGATAAATACACCTTAAATAGCTATACTAATAAACTTAGGCCACATAGTCTATGTATCTGCCTATGTATGGACATTTTTCTTAAGGATATTACTAATTTTTTTTTTATTCATTGTACAAGCTTGGAATTAAAAGGTGATTTATTGATAATTCCCTTCTAATACTTCTCTCATTTAATGCTGTGTATCTGCCTGCTACCCAGTATCCTTTTGTTTCTTTACACACAGTGTCCTGTTTCCTGATGCTTAGGCTATTTTGAATAAAGCCTTTGAGGCACTGGAATGAACACTGAGATGCAATATAGATGAGTATTCTGCTCTATAGCAAATAATATTAGAGTGCTTGCAGAATAATATTTAAATTAAATTTTACTCTTTAAATGATTATTTCCTTTTTTCAAAGAAGGCCTTTTCTATTAAAAGCACACTTGAAATGTACAAATTAAATTATTTTGTGGTAAAGTAATGGCCCAGGGCTGCTTCTAAATAGAAGACAAGGAAGCAGTAGGCATTTTGCTCTGAAGAACATACTCCAGAGATTCGCAAAATTTTCTTTCCTGCTTTTTTACTGTGACACGTCACAACTAAGCTGTTTATCTATTATGAGTTTCAGTTTTCTCTTTGGCAAAATGGTTTTGCGAGGCTTAAACATAAGCTGAGTTATCAAACAGCCTTAGAGTTTTTTAAAGGTTTCTTGCAAGTCACCTCTTCTTAATTACTTTAATAAAAACAACCAAAATTAATCATTGTTTTGGATATTAAATTATGTACCAATATATAGAACACACAATATTTACTAATACATGGTTTGCTTTCAGTCAGTATTTTTCTCTATCATTTTCCTGGAATCATTAGGATAGCTAGATAAGACGACATGAACAGCAACTATCAAAGAATCATACTCAATAAACATTTTTCTCTTTCTGTCTATTTCTATCAATCCACTGTTATTTTACACAAGGGATATTTACCATAAGTTTTACCTTTCAATTCATTTTTACTTTTATAACTGTTTCATTGCTTATTTTTGAAGGTCTCAGAGAATGAGATTTGGATCATTCTATTTGCTGTACAAGTTTAGGTATCTGATCTCTAGCTGTTTGGGAAACCCAGGGATCAATCCCATACATCAGCCTTCCTGTTTCCACACTGAAACATAAATCTCACAGAAGATAAAAATATTGCACATTTATCTTTGCAGACAATCAACATATCAATATCCAGAAGCAAAAAATGAATTTACCCCATGTTTGATCAATAGAGTAATAACTACAAGTGCTATGAATGAAGATAAATCTCTCTTTTCTATTTTCATATCTAACCACATTATTTGATTTGATCTCATCTGCGTCAGAGTATTCTATTGCTTGGCTACACACAATGCAAAGAATGTGTTTCCTTTCATTGATTCTCAATTTCTTCATCATTAATTTTATTGACCTAGTAGCAGGCTTTCAAATTATAGAAAATCAAAACTCAAACACTGAAGCTCTGACAGGTTAGTTTCACTAATTTTTCTTTCTTCTTTCTTTCTTTCTTTCTTTCTTTCTTTCTTTCTTTCTTTCTTTCTTTCTTTCTTTCTTTCTTTCTTTCTTTCTTTCTTTCTTTCTTTCTTTTTCTTTCTTTCTCTTTTTCTTTCTCTCTTTCTTTCTTTCTCTCTCTCTTTCTTTCTTTTTTTTTCCTTTTTGCCTTTTTTCGTGTCCAGCAACGGATCGCAACCCTCAGTGTCGCGCCCATACCAGACTGGGACGAGCAACGGGATCGCAACCCTCGGCGTTGCGCCTGCACCTCGCTCAGCCAGTGAGCGGGAACCAGTCTGTATGTGGGATCTGATCCCTTGGCGGGAGCGCCACCGCACTCCCAAGCGGCGCACTGTAGCAGTGCGCCACCGGGCTGGCCCTCTCTCTTTCTTTTGAATGAAGGATTAGGGCTGTTACTGTTACAGCATTGTAGCATTTTTCATGATACTCCAAAGAGAAGAAAGCAAAGGCAAAACTCACATAATACGACACACTCATGTTTGAAACTGTGCTTGGTAATTACCAAATAAACTGTGAATCATTGTTGAAGAAATAAATAAAGATTCATGAACAAAGCAATCAGTATCCAAATGGTATGCATTCACCAGATAGTCAACAGAGAAATATTTCTTGATGTCCTACTGGTACCAAGACTGTGAAAATACTGAAGATATCTGGAGGAGAAGTCATGGTTCTTCCCTCAAGAACCTTCTACCAAGAGGAGGCATCATGTTAATTATTACAGTGGAGATATGGTGACACAATTGGAAGAGAGAGGACAAAGCAGTGATCTCTGCAGAAGTTAGGAGCTACCTGAAGCTACCTGGAGAAGGTAGGAAGCTTCTCATTTGTTCAGTCTCATATTGTTTATTGTCTTTTATTATCACATTATATTCCATTCATTTTCATATTATTCCTGCAAATAATATTAAACTAAATATCTTACTGGTTATAGCAATTAAATAATTTTAAATAACTCTAACCTTTGATATAGATTGATAAAACTTGACCCTACTTCCTATATTAGTCCTAGCTGAGCACTCTTTTAATTAAATTGTACTTGATTTTTATAGGTTATGGATTATTCAAACTTACATGTTAGGTATTTTAATACTGTATCCCTTATGTTTAGAATAATGTCATGTTTAATTTTTTAAAAAATGTGTTAAACAAATCAAAGCACGTGTTATGGACCATACATTCCAGTGGAAGGAGATTTTATAAGGCACATGAGGGCCGGCCCGGTGGCACACTGGATAGTGCACTGCTTGGGAAGCGTGGCGGCGCTCCCGCCCGAGGGTTTGGATCCCACATACAGACCGGTTCCTGCTCACTGGCTGAGCGAGGCACGGGAGCAACAACCGAGGGTTGCAATCCTGTTGCCGGTCCCCGGTCCAGTACAGGGGCAACACTGAGGGTTGCGATCCATTGCTGGACACGGAAAAAGACAAAAGACAAAAAAAAAAAAAAGGCACATGAACTGCAAACTACAAAACTACAATAACTAATTCTATGAAAAGTATAAACAAGGTGATGGAATAGAAAGGCCTTGGTGGCTGTTTTAATTAAAGTGAACAAGGAAGGTCTTGAGGAAGTGACAATTGGTGTGACATGAAAAAGCTCATTACATGAAGATTTTGAGAGACAGCAGTCCAAGTTAAGAGAACAGCCTGTTTAAAAGCAAAGTTTGGAATAACTTGACAATTTGGATGAACAGAAAGAAGTGTGTATGAAGTGCAGTAAGAGTGGGAGAGGATTATCTAATACAACGCATGAAAAGTTGAATATGGACGACCTCTCTTTTGCAGGCTAGGATAAGGAGTTGGAAATTTCTTTTTAATTCAAAATAAAGGTTTTAGTGCAATGGTTCTCAGTCAGGTAACAATCCGCCCCCCCGCCCCCCCAGGGAATATTTGGCAATTTGGACACATTTTTGATTGTCAGACCTGGGAGGGGAAAGTACTATTGGCATCTAGTGAGTGAAGGCCAGGGATGCTGCTAAACATTCTGCAATACACAAGACAGTTCCCTACAACAAATAAATATCTGGCTTTAAATGTCAATAGTCTTGAGGTAGAGAAACCCTCTTTCAGGAAATAGTAAAGAGACAATCATAAAGTGATATAATCTAAGGGCTGGCCATTTGGCTCAGTTGGTTAACACATAGACTTCTAACACTGAGGTCATGGGTTCAGATCCCCATCCCAGTCAGCTGCCAAGAACAAAGAAATATAATCTAGCTTGCAATTTAATTAATCTGAATGGTGGTTCAAAATTAAGTTATAGAGCAGTGAACATGGAATTTGAATGGCAATAAGAGACATTCAACGTAAGAGACAATAAGAGACTGTCAAAAAATAAAATAAGATATAATAGCATTTATATTGAACTGATATCTATGTAGTTTTATTTCTGAAAATATGATTTTATCTGTATTGTATATAAATTTATCTAATAAGCCATACCTTAACTAGATTCTAATGCATTTGTATTCTCTTCATCTCTCTCCTCTAAAAGCCTTTCAGCTTCAACAACTTTGACAATAGAGAAGACAAGGGATCACTTCATCATTAACAGAATATTTAACATTTCAGTGAAATTTCATATTGATCTTACCCCCAGCCCCAATATTAATTTTTATTTCTTTTGCTCTCTTCAAGCATAATAAATAAAATATGGTATTTCTTCTTGTGAAGATATTTATCACTAGAATGAAGATGAAATGTGAAAACCAAACTTTCTCCATTAACTGTTATTTATATACTGTTTCTACTTGTCAAATGTTATTCACAGAACAAAATATGATGGGCATAAATTTTCTTCTCCAATGCTAGGAAATTTGATTAATTTGCTATATATTCATACCTCGTTCCATGAAAAACAGCATTTGAACTAAAGCAAAAGAGGGGACAAGTAATTTAAAGGGTTTAGAAAACAATCCATGGCTTCTAGGAATTGGAAATTTTTGAAAGACTTTTCAAATCTGCAATATCCTTTGGATCTAAAGCCAGTGAAAAGAAACAGGGTTTCTTTCATTCAAAGACCTGTGGTCACCACTGACCTCTCATGATTTAAATAGAGATGCTATGGTCTGAATGTTTATGTCACCCCCAAATTACCAATATGGGGCAAATATAATTACCAATATAATGGCACTACAAGGTAGGGTCTTTGGGAGGTGATTAGGTCATGAAGGCTCCACAATGGCAGCTTTATGAAAGAAGTCCCAGAGAGCTGCTTTGCTCCCTCCACCCTGTGAGGACACAGCTAGGAGGTACCATCTGTAAACCAGAAAGTGGGCCCTCAGCAGATCTTGAATCTACCACTGCCATGATCTTGGACTTCCAAGGCTCTGGAACTATGAGAAATAAATTTCTGTTGTTTATAAGCTACCCAGTATATGGTATTTTGTCGTAGCAACTTAGATGGACTAAGGCAATAGGCTTTGTAGACAACTATTCATTGAAATTTTAGCTGTACCATTCACATGATGTTGGACAAAACACAGTTAAACTTTTCTGAGTCTCAGTTTGCTTCCCTATAATTTGAGGATAGTATCCAGTATTAAATAACAAAACAACACATAGGACATCTGGTATATGCTGCTAGTGTAAGACCAATGAGTTAAAAGGTCATTCAAATTCCTATCCAAATTGTGTGGTCATTGTTAAATGGACATATTTTTATTAGTCAGGCACATTTTATTTGGCTAACTCTTCATCAAAATTGGAGATAAAAACTGATTTGAATGCTGCCTGTCTCCTCCTGCTTTAATTGTCCAAGTAAAACATAAATTCAGAATATTTATCAGCCATACCTTGATCTCCAGCTGCTCTAGCTCACATTGCAGGGATCCGTGGAGCAGTCAATTCCTATGTGCTCAGTTCACAATTGTAAAGTCATTTTTATGTGTTTTGGTGGAGGTTTTTGATTCCTCAAACAGAAAAAAGAAAAAAAAATAAGTTTTACTCAGTTCTATTCAGGCTGTTTTTCATTTGTGTACTTTTGGCGTTATATATATATAAAAAAAAAAAAACAACTCTTGTTCCAAAGTTAAATTTCCTCAGTGCATAGCATTCTAATATAAAACAGAAAAAAAGAATGTTGGGAGAGAAAATATCAAAATATCAAAATTATTGCATACACAGAAATCTCAGTGAAGATTATTTCTCTTCATTTTATTCTTAACCATTTTTTTTTTCTAAAGTAGTTCTTTGGTACTTTGTCCTTTGCTTATATGCAAAGGGCAGAATAGTGATTACAGGAAATAAAGACTACATTAGTTTGAGTGGTGCCCTTTGGCTGATAGGCATAATATTCTTAAACGAGAGTGCTTCACGATGCCAATCTCTTCTAACAGAGAATCACTACCTGCATATCTATAGCTTTCCTAAAGTACTTTTTTTCTTTATAAAAAAATTGGACAGAAGCAGGTAGAACATGAAAAAGTATTCATTAAGTGCAGCAAGAAAGCCATTAGGATCATAATTCCCAAGCATTAAGAAAGACATAATGAGCTTTGGAGAAGGGTAATCTTACATATGTACATATGTCACCAGCTTACTCATAATGGGGAAGAAGACAGAAGTGCTTTAACTGATGTATAAAGAATTTCTTCTTGGAGAAATATTACCTTCATACATATCCAAATAAGGTGCTTGAAAAGTCTCCCAACTATCTAATTTAACATAAAATTTCAAGTGACTTACCTTTGCCTCTGGTGAAAATGTATTTTTCAGATTTGGATTTCAGAGACTGATGGCTCAGTTTTAAAAACCAATATAATAGAAACTGAGATGAGAAATGAATAGAGCTAGCAAAGAATTAAAAAAATAAAAAGTTGTATCTGTGCTTCTATATACAAATTTTTCATATCTAGGAGATCAATTAAATTTAAAAGTCCATGAGAGCTAATTATTGCATTAACTATCAGCAGTGCTGCACTTACAAAAACCACTCTTACCTTTTTTAAGTAACACATGATTGGTTAGAATTTTTTGTAGATAGTCAGCAGTTATTCCTATTCAAAGTTTACAACCAGGGAGGCAGGAAAGCAGAAACAGAATGACTTCAACCATAAACCCATTACATGAATCTCTCTGTTGAGCTAGGGTTACATCAAGCAAGACAGGTTTGAGACATATGAAGTCTAAGCCAGAATCAATGATTACAGAAAATATGGTTCACTACAATATAGTGCTCCCTTTACTTGTGGGAAAACCTCAGATCTGTAGAGAGAATAGATGCCAAGATTTAGGGGGTTAAAAGAGCATATGAAGAACCAACACTACTAACACAGCTGTGTTCTCACTGCCTTTTAAGAAAAAAGGCAAGGGAGATGATATGGTAATTTAGTGTCTTGAGTTCAAAATCTAAGGCAAAGTTGTCATGGACAGACTACTTATTACAATTTCTGATAGCTATTTTTTATTTTCATCAGTCTAATTTACAACCATTCACATAGCTTATTTCCCTTAAATTTCACAATCAGGTGGGCAGGATTTTTATAGTCATATTCCAATTATAGAAACCAATACTCAGAGAGTCAAAATAACTTTCTTAATTTCATATAGATGGTAAGCAATATGTCTGGAGGATTCAAACTAAGTTCTTGAAACTCAGAACCTTGCTCTTTCACTACTCCAAAATGTAAAATATTAATTTCACATTTTCTGGAAGCCTAGATAATACACTGTGTGTATAACCAACTATGTTTGCTCTGTGGCAGACACAAAAATGTAAGATATGGCAGGATTATTTTACTGTAGTGAAACCTGCATATTTAGCACACAGTATAGGCTTAATATAGCTTCTGAAAGAACAAGTTTATTCAAGTGTCTGTTGCTTTGTGTTGCTTCGCCCCCGCCCCCCATGGATTTGTCACCCCACTTTCCCTGGGTGATGGAGATGCAAAGGATTACTCAAAGCCCATTTCTTCTGAGCAGTGAGAAGCCCCGAAGTGGTTAACTTTCCCAGGACCCTCCAGCAAGAGGCATCCCTTCCTTGGGAAAATTGGGGTTCTCTTCCTGCATTTATTTTCCAGACCAGGAAGTTACAGGAAGAGAACAAAGTTGGGGTTATAGTTTAACAATATAGGCTGGTAACTTTCAGTGAAACAAGCCAGATGACATTCCATTAGACAATTAAGTGATCTTACAGCAATTTCTCAGTATCTTTACATAACAATCAGTAACTAGTCTGACCTTGAGCCAGCAACCTGCTGTGCCACAATTCTTATCATGCAACAGAGACTTACAGCCTGAGGAAAATTTCCAGTCCTCTGCAAGGTTAATATTTGAAACTGCGCGGCTTTGGAAAACCAGACCCTGTGAAGTACATATGCTTTATAGTATATACCACAATTGTTAGCACCAGAATGTGTTCATCAGGTAATAAGAAAGAATAAGAAACTGTATTATCCATTAAACATTTACTATCCTTCCAAAATAAGTGTATGATGGAGTGATGGATTTTTGAAATTAGAAGGGAATTTATTAACAATCTAATACTAATCCTTTATTTTACAGAAGAAGAAGCAAAATCCCAAAGGGATAAAGTAACTTTCTTAAAACATAAAATGAACCACTTGGAGCTAGTGTAATAGGACAGAAGGATTTAAGCCCAGAAAGGATGGATGTATGATCAATAAAATCAATACTAACATTTTTATTTAAAATAATCAGAACACCTAATATTTACTATGGGCTTTCCAAGTGACAATATATCTGTTATGTTTTAAATGTCCTAAGAGCAATCATAAAAGGTAAGTGATATCTTAATATTGAATTTAGAGATAATATAGAAGACCTAAGATGATTAGTAACTTGCTCATGGTAACAAAATCAGGGATTTAAATTTAGCTTTCTATAACACTCTGCTGCAGTGGTAGATAGATTCTGTTCATTTCAGTATCCATCCTTAATGGCCGTATTTATGCTTGGACACCAGGAATAAACACTATATTCCCATCTCTCCTGGCGCTTGTACCTAGACATGTGACTAAGATTTGGCCAATGGAATGAGAGGAAGTAAGCTTGCAACTTCTGATTACTACCCTGGAAAAGAAGAGGCATGTTCTATTCATCACCTATTCCCCTTCCAGCTTGAAGAAAAATAGATTAGGTAGCAAGCCATGCTGAACCATGGGGATGAGAACAACACTCTAGTGATGGCTCTGCCATAAGACAGAAGGAGTCTAGTTCTCTGCCTTGGAGTGCCACCAGATTAGAGCTAAATTGCTTACTCTAGGACTGTTACATGAGAAAAATACATCTCAGTCTTGCTTAGACAGAAAAAAAAAAGTATCAAATTCTATTTTTGTCATGGAGTGCTTTTCAATGATGCATTTCTAAAAGGAGACAGGGAAAATTATTCTAAGAAAAGTACCAGCCTAGGAAGAGGCTGAAAGTTGTGTGTAGGAGCCAAAGTGCGGAGGCTTTTGATCAGAAGCCAGACTTTTTATCAAGGCTGACACAGTCCTGCAGGGCCCAGGGCTGCTACCTCTCTCTAACATCACCTCATTCATCACTCTTTTTTGTGTGCTCTGGCCACACTAACCTGCTTTCTTTCTGTTCTTTGAACACACCAACCTCCTAGGTGCATTGGGACCTTTGCTCTTGCCACCCCCTCATCCTGTGAATTTCTTTTCCCAACATTTTGTACAGCTACCTCCTTTTTATCTTTCACATTTTACCTCAAAGTTCACTTCTCTAAAATGCCTTTCTGGGCAACTATTTAAAGTTTTCAGGTTCTCTTTTCTTAACCAAAGTTATATTTATACAACACCATTTATTTCCTTTATACTTTTTTTTTAAACAATTTTACCATTCTTGTTTTTTTTGTTTGTTTGTTTGTTTGTTTTTGTTCCTTTAGCTTCCATCTCTTCAAATAACCATGAGTTCGTTTTGGTGGAGACACTGTCTTGTTTACTGTTATATCTCCATTACCTAGAACATGACTTGGCAGACAAAATGAACTTAATACATTTTTGAAACATGTAATAACCAAAACCATGTATTTTGGGTGTGATAATGTACTGACATCTGGCATAGGACTTGGCTCTGTAATCTTCCCTTTAATGGTGAGTAGTGTTTGAGAAATGATGAAAACAAGATACCAAGGAACTGCTGAAGGGTAAGTTGAAAAAAAGGGACTCTAGGTAAAGTTGAAGATCAAAAGAAGCATTAAAGATATTTGAATAGTGTTGATGTTGTGAGCTGACTTGTGTCTCCCCAAAATTCATGTGTTAAAATCCTATACCTCAGTCCCTCAGAATGTGACTGTATCTGGAGATAGGATCTTTATGAGGTAGCTAAGTTAAAATGAGGTCATGAGGGCCGACCCTGTGGCTCACTTGGGAGAGTGCGGCGCTGGGAGTGCAGTGGCGCTGGGAGCGCCGAGGCCGCGGGTTCGGATCCTATATAGGGATGGCCGGTGTGCTCACTGGCTGAGCGCGGTGCGGATGACACCAAGCCAAGGGTTGCGATCCCCTTACCAGTCACAAGAAAAAAAAAAATGTGGTCATGAGGATGGGCCCTAATCCAATATGACTGCTGTCCTTATAGGAAGAGGAAATTAGAACACAGACACAGAAGAAACCAACTCTGTTGACACCTTGATCTCAGATCTCTAAGCTCCATAATTGTGAGAAAATGAGTTCTATTGTTTAAGCCAACAGTCTGTGGGACTTTATTACCTATCAGCAATAGAAAAAGAATACAGTTGCTGCATTGGGAACAGTGGGAAGAAACAGAGAGTCAAGGAGTCGCCATAAACATAAAATCAAACTCTAAACTGAGAAGAAGGGCCATGTGTAAAGCCTTGTTCTTAGTATACTGACACTAGCTGTAGCAGCTAGAGGTAGAGAAGGGAGAAAAAGAATGGAAAAAGAAAAAGAAACAAAGGGTAGAAAGACAAAGCAGGAGGGGAACACCAAAGAACTTGAACAGCAAGGTTCTTTACAATGAGTGAGATTCTGGGTTGCAGGTAAGATAGCAAGATGAGTGCTAACCCTTGCAAACTCCAGATTTCATGTACAAAAAAAAAAAAAAATGGTCATTGTTTCATAGCAAATGTAATGCAAATGCTAACAATGAAGTGATATTATCTTTTTGTCTTAGTCATACCACAGACATTTTAAAGCAACTAGGAAGGAAGAGGGTCTGTTTTAAGACTTTTATTTTTAATCAAACACTGCTTCCATACTTGTATTGCAATTCCCTAGAGACTAATCACAATAAATATAAAACATTGAACACCAGGGAATTTTAACTATCTCAACTAACAATGTAAACACAACACTTACAGAGCTTTGTGAAAGAAGTGTTCTCTTTTTAAATCTGTAACCAGATGTGAGATTACTGGCCTTTGTTTCAACAACAATGACGACGGAGAGGAAGAAATTAATTGCAATTTTGATGAAAGGAATGCCTGACAAAATAATAGTTTTTAGCAGATCATTGTTTTCACTCTTTAATTTCTATCCAGAAAAGTTTTATTTGAATGGCACATCATCATAATTGCCATTTTTATAAACATCAAACTGTGCAGGTGCATTTGGCAAGTCATCCTCTGCAGCAAATACAATGAACTGAAGAAGTGCAGCACAGATTATGAAATTGCAGAATTTCTTTAGCTTGTGGCAACATGTTGAATGTCTGTCCTAAAAAAGTGAAAAATGCCTTTCCCTTCCAACCAGGCAGCCAGCCATGTGCAAAAAAAGCCTCTAGATTTCAATATTAGATAATATAATAATTCATCTCTACTGCTTTTTCTTAGATTTTGGCTTTTTCTTTCATATATGCTTTACTTTAATATTAAGTTTAGTGTGCTTATTTCCTTCAATTAAACACTTAATTATATATTATCACTAAATTTCTTATGACTAACATGTGAAATATGACTTCAGGACGGGTCAGTCCATGAAGGAAACATCTTGGAGTGTGTCTTGGGATGCCACGGCAACATGGGCATTATGAGTGGGCCATGTTATTTCTCAAAAGTTTGTTCCATGAAACTTGAAGCTAAAAATTAAAATAAGATCTTCATTCCTCAGGAGCACTCATGAGCTTGTTTACTCCAGGTATTTCCTGTGCACATGGAGATATTACCAATGTAGAAATGTGCCTTTCAGTGATTATAATTCAGTTTTTAGCTTTATTTCACTAATTCATACATAAATTTTAATACCCCTGTTCAAGTATAGTAAGCTTATATTTGGTTTAATATATCTCAAAAAAAAAAGTCTGATTACACATGCAAATAGTTTCACTTTTTAATCACTACAGAAGATTAGTGCATGACTCATGCAATTCAGTAATATCAATAACAATAAGTAGAAAAAATACTACAAATATAATTGTATTTTCTGGTAACAAGAAATACTTCCTACCCAAAACACGTCCCCACTTAGCTGTTAAATTGCTAAAATTTCACCATTATGAATTCATTCATTTGGCTTAACACTGAATTACTTCTTTGTTATAAAAGAATGGTTACATCAAAATCAATCCTTAAAGTTCTTTTCATGACTTCATATCATCCTAGCTTTGGAAGACACCATGGTTTAGAAGACACTTCCAATGTCATAAAGCTCTTTTTTCTAATTAAAAAAAAAAAAAGAAAATTATTATTTTAACTTTAGAAAAAAATTAGCTGAGTTGTGTCATTCTTACTAGCTTCTGGAGTTAAATTGGAAAATCTATTTTTCCTACATGATCACTTTTTAAATATTTGAAAATGTCAGTTATGTCTCAGTTTAATCAGCTTTCTTCTAAACTGAATATTCTTACTTCCTCAACGGTTCCTTTTATGATATAGATTCTTGATGATCTATTTAATGAACTCAATAGATAACAGTAAAACTTAATGTATGGCAGGTACTCTTCCAGGAACTGGCTGTATGGCAGTGAATAAACACAGCTCCTGCCTTCACAGCTTTTGGAGTTGAGTGAGAAGAGAGGAAGGGGAAAAAAAAACAACTAAATATATATAAAAGTAATTCTCTGAGTACTATAATAGAGAATTATGAAAATTTAACTAGTTAACAAATTGCTAGGCATAAAGGAATGGAGTGGGGTAAAAGGAAAAAAAAAAATATGTTCCAGAGAAAGGAAATAGACAAATGACACATTGGGAGAATATATTTGCAACTTTTATCATAGAAAAGGAGTGATCCTGGTAATGTTTTGTCAACTGAAAAATCAAAAATGACAAAGAGTCTCACTCTATACTAGTAGTATAAACTAGGAAGCATAAGTAAATATAAACTGGAGAAGTCTAAACATGTAATATGTCAGATGGAAAAATAAAGAGAAAAATAAAACATGTAAATTCCTCTTGATTTTGCTCTTCAGTGACATTTATTTTATTTATTTATGTATTTATTTATGTATTTATTTATTTATTTTTGGTCTTTAGTTTGATGATGGATAAAAAGTGATATGAGCACCTAGAAGGAATTTGCAGATAAATTCAATCATTTAGGGATATATTCTTGCATCATTTTCCATTTTATGAAGGACAAAGAAAGAGAAAAAATACAAATAAAGAATGCTATAACAAGAATTTCCGAGATACCTAGATGTTAAAATTATTATATCTGCTGGAAATGCTGGAAATACTAGGCTATATATAATGTACATATCTATCATTTGCTCTATTTCAGTTTTGGGAATGGAAAGGAAATATAATAAAAAATCAAACACTAAAAATAAAATCAAAAATTATGGTTAGGAGACAGTTATAGGTTAAATTGTATCCCCACCCCACCCCCAAAGATTTTTGAAGCCCTAACCACCAGTATCTCAGAATGTGATCTTATTTGGAAAAAATGTCTTTGCAGCTGTCACTAGTTAAGTTAAAAAGAGGTCACTCTGGAATAGAGAAGATCCTTAGTCCAATATGACTGGTGTCCTCATAATAAGAGAAGAGACACAGAGACTTAAAACCACAAGGGTAGAACAACATGTGACAATGGAGGCAGACATTGACAGCTATAAGCAAAGGAATGCCAAGGATTACCAGCAAACCACCAGAGGCTTGGAAGAAGCAAGAAAGGATTCTCCCCTACAGAGAAAGCCAATACCATGAATCTTTTTTTATTTTATTTTATTTTATTTTTTTATTGCTAGCCTCCAAACCTGTGAAGCAATAAATTTCTGATGTTTTATGTCACTCAGTTATTACCTAGAGGGAGACACACTATACCATGCCTCCAGAATTAGGCCTGCAGACTTCAGTACCAGCTGTGAACCCTGAAGTAGCCCTTTCATTCCATTTTAGCCCCTCTCTGCTGCAGTTTTGGAACCCTCTCAGCTGCAGTTTTACTGCCTTCCCAATGACCAAACAAGTTGCCCAGTGTGAAGTCTCTCAAGGATGTGGAGGAAGTTGTAACTATCTATTCATATGGTAACAGGCAGGCCATTTGTGGAAGCTGAAGTGGATCCTTGTCCCATGACCAGTCCTACTAACCAATGTTCTTCAGGTAGTCCAGTCCACGTATGGATCAGTCAAGATCGATACTTACTTGAGCCTCTGATAACAAGCCCACAAACTGAAGACCCCACTGAGGACCCAGTAGCAACCATCTGACCTGGCTCCAACCCCACTTAACCACAATCCTGAAGGTAATCTTATCAGTCCAGGGACGCAACAGGAGAAGGTCTTTACCAGCTGAAATCAGCCTGTAAAGGTGAGAAGATGAATTTTTTCCTTAAACTGCTCGTATATAAATGCAAGTGGCACAGATAACAATCACACAAACATGACACACCAAAAGAAATTAATATAATTTCAGTAATCAACCCTTAAGAAATGGAGATCTATAATTTAGATCTGGAAAAAAATTTAAAACAATCAAATCAAAAAGCTCAAAGTGGACAAATCTTTCACTAGACTAAACAACAAAAAAAGAGAGAGGACTCAAATAAAATTACAAATGGCAGAGGAGATATTACAACTGATATCACAAAAATTCAAAGACTTATAAGAGATTGCTATGCACAATTGTAAAAATTTATACTATAAGCAATTATACAACAACAATTTGAATAACCTATAAGAAATGGGTAAATTCCTGTAAATATACAACCTATTTTTAAAGACTGAATCATGAAGAACTAGATCTTAACAGACCAATAATGAGTAATGAAATTGTATCCATAATCAAAAACCTCATAACAAAGAAAATTCTGGAACCAGATGGTTTCACAGGTAATTTTTACCAAGGATATTACCATTTTGCAACTCCCAATGAATTAACAGATGTAGGCAATGAGCATCAAACATTTAACATCACAAAGAGAGAGACAATAAGACATTATTTGCCTCATGATAAAGAAAACACACCATCACTTACGGTCTTGTCAAAGGGATTGAACCTGAATTTGATCAAGCCCCTGGATCTACCTGCCAATTTCCAAAAGATAGCGAGGACAGAGGAACATGCTGATCTGTACCACGAGTGTGCCATCAGCAATATTTAGACTGGAAATGGATAGATTGTAAGGATGAAAGGGGAATATGTAGATTAAAAAAATACTTAAAAAACAAACAAAAAAATAAAAATAAAATGCAAGTCATTTTGACATGAAGTTCTGGCTTCAGAAAATTTAAAATAAAATAATAAAATAGAATAAATAAAGCATAAAATAAAATAAAATAAAAGAGAATTTATGCCAGTTCTCCAATTCTTCCAAGAAAATTAAAGGAGAGTGACCACTTTCAAACTCATTATACATGGCCAGCCTTTTTCCTTATATCAAACCCAGATAAGGATACTATGAGAAAAAAACATTATAGGCCAATATCCTTGTTGAACATAGATGCAAATATCTTCAACAAGATACTACCAAACCGAATTCAACAGCTCATTAAAAATATTGTGCACCATCATCAGGTAAGATTTTTCCTTATGATACAAGAATGGTTCTAAATATTCAAATCAGTAATTGGGATTTAACATATTAGCAGACTATAGGATAAAAATCATATAATCATCTCAATAGATGCAGAAAAGCATTGGACAAAATTCAACATTCTTTCATGATAAAAACTTTCAACAAATTAGGTGTAGAATGAAACTACCTCAACACAGTAAAGACCATATATGACAAGCCCACAGCTGACATTATAGTCAATAGTAAAAAGCTTAGAGCTTTTCTCTAAGATCAGAAATAAGACAAAGGTGCCCACTCTTACCACTCATCTTCAGCATGGTACTGAAGGTTCTGGCTTGAACATTTATCCAAGAAAAAGAAATAAAAAGGCAACCAAATTTGAAGAAAAAAAAAGGAAGTTAAATTGTCTCTGTTAGCAGGTGGCATAATTTTATATATGTAGCACATGTGAGGGGGGTGTGAGGACGCTTTAATTCTGCTCCCTTATCAAATTTCAAGTAAATGATACAGGATTATTAACTATAGTCAGCATGTTATATGTTAAATTCCTAGAACTTATTCATCTTAAAACAAAAAGTTTGTGCCTTTTGACCAACAGTTGTCCATTTCCCTCACACCTCAGCCCCTGGTAACCACTGCTCTACTTACTGTTTCTATGAGTTTGACTTTTTTAGTCTCCACATCTAAGTGAGAACATGAAATATTTGTTTTTTTGTGCTTGGTTTATTTCACTTAGTTTTGTCTTCCAGGTTCATCCCTGTTGGCTCATATGGTAGGATTGCCTTCTTTTTATATGGTTGAATATTATCACATTGAATATATATACCATATTTTCATTATCCATTTCTATCAATGGATGTTTGCGGTGTTTCCATGTCTTGATTACTGTGAATAATGCTGCAATAAACATGGAAGTATAGATATCACTACAACAAACTAATCTTATTTTTTGGATATATATACCAGAAGTGGCATTGTTGGTTCTATTTTTAATTTTTTGAGGAACCTCCATCCTGTTTTTCATGGTAAACTGGGCTACCACATGAGAATGTCATGCAAATGGAAACCAAAAGAGAGCAGGAGTAGCTATAATTATATTAGATAGAATAGACTTTAAGTCAAACACCATTAAAAAAAACAAAGGATATCATTACACAATGGTGAAGAAGTAGATTAGGCAAGAGGCTATGGCCTCACAATTGTGAATATATATGCACCCAACATCAAAACAACTAAATATTTAAAGAAAATACTAATAGATCTAAAGGGAGACTACAATACAATAATAGAAGAGAATTTCAACACTCCTCTTTTAGCAATAAACAAATTATTCAGACAGAAAATCAATAAGGAAACACTGGACTTGAACTACACTCTATACCAAATGTATCTAACAGACATATACAGAACATTCCATTCAACAGCTGTAGTTTTTTGGTAAGAAGTGATAAATTTGCCTTCCTTAAAAAAGGTATCAGTGGACTTGACTTCAGAGGAGGAGTTGCCCAGTAACTAATACAGTTAAGGATAAGATTAAAAGGGAAAATAGTTATTCATGTACTTGGAAAATTGTGCCATGCAAGCAGAGCTTGATAGGAATTCAATCTGCTTTATGTTGAGAATTCTATGTTCTACAAACCTATTTTTAAGTTGCTATAACATTTTGCATTAATTTCTATTTCTTAGAGTTTTCTAGAAAAGTTCTAATGAAAACCTCCCAACTTGGGCAACCGAGGAAAAGGGGAACTGTAAAATGGCCAAATACATACACCACGATAGCAAGGGAGCTCACAGTGCAAACACAGGCCAGATGAGAAGGGAGAGCAGCAGTCACACCAGCTGGAGATAAAAGACAAGCCTGATAGCTTATGCAGACAGAGACAGGAGGGTAATAATATGAGAGCAGGAGAATCACACTTGCTATGGTTGTGATTTCTCCTGCCTGGGATATTCTTTATACTCACACCGAGCTTCAGTTATGATATTTATGTTTTGCTCAATCCATCCCTGTGAAACTGGGACTAACACTACTTAATTAGGAAAGAAACCTAAGTAAGTACAAACTTTCATTTTTTCCTAAATGGGAAAGGGGATGCCATAGATAATTGTTTTGTCATCAAGGCAAGATCAAATTGCTGACCCTGTAATTATATTGGGCAAAATAACAACGGATCTTACTGATGGCCTTCCTAATTCTGGAGCTCAGAAATCAAATTAAAATGAGAGATATTATGCTTACGGGCTAATTTGCCCAGAGTTCATTATATTGGAGGCTTATAAAAGAGCTTTGTGACTAATTACTTTGCATTGTCTACTTCCTCAATATTAGAGCTGATATCATCTATATAAACATAACCAAATCAGATCAATGTCAAGTCAATGAACTGACAGAACCAAGAGTAAATTTAATGCACAATTAAGCCTGAACAAGTTTAAACATGCATATACTTCAAATTATATATGGAATTTGTAGCCTTAAGTGAGATGCATAGCTTTTCTGTAGTTATAGTTATGCACAGTACACACGTGTTGCAAAAAATATATATTTTTGTTTAATTCCTAAAAGTGATATAGTGTCCTCATGGGTATCTTCTGCACTCCATGCCACTATAGGATAAGAAGAGGAAAAGAAATCAATGTAAAATCTTGAGAGGTACAAATTTTGTCACCTCATTTAATTTTATAATTTGAGCTATACTTTTAGGATATTAGCTTTTTTGGATAAATATCCAGTCTTTCAGATCTCTTCCTTCACCTCTTCATGTAAACGTATGAAAAGAATAAAGGAAAGTTGTAGAATATATTGCGTCCTCCCAAAATTTATTGATTGAAGTCCTAACCCCAATATGATTGTATTTGAAGATAGAGATTTTAAAGGAGTAGTTAGGGTTAAATGAGGTCATCATATAATCCAATTTGAGGGATGTCCTCATAAGCAGAGGAAGAGATACCAGCAGAGGACATGCACAAAGAAAAGCCATGTGAAGACACAGCAAGGAGGCAACCACCTGCAAGCCAGGAAGAGAGGTTTTAGGAGAAACCAATCCTGCTATCACCTTGATCTTATACTTCTAGCCTCCAGAATGGTGAGAAAATTAGTTACTGTTGTTTAGGTTATCCGGTCTGTGGTATTTCATATGGCAGCCCCAGCAGAACAATACAGAGAATAAGCCATGAGATATTTAAAGTAAGAGCGTATTAAGCAAAAAGAATGGCAAGCAATATAACAGTCCTGAGGCAGGGGTACCCCTTGGCAGATTCAAAGAACAGTAAGAAGACAGTGTTCCCACACCAGAGTAGACAAGGGAGTAAGTATCAGTAGATAAGGAAGGAGAGGAAATTGAGGGCCAGATCATAAATGCCCATACAAGCTTTGACCCTAAGATCCAAGAAGCTTTGATGGCTGAGTTGAAAATACATGACAGCGAAAGAAGAGTATGCAGAAGGGGATCAATGAAGAAGCAACTGCAATAAGTCATGAGACACCCAGGTGGCTTGGGTATGGTGTTAGGTGTGGGGGTGGTAAGAAGTGGTCAGGTTTTAGACCAATCTTGAAAATAAAGCTAATGAAGTTTGTCTGTTTGTTTTTGTAATGGATTAGATATTTATTGTGGTGAAAATGGAGTTGTCAAGGATGAATGCTCAAGACTTTAACCTGAGCCATCACCACATGGCATTTGTATGTACTGAAAGGAAAGGACAAAGAGAACAGATTTTGCTGAGGGTGAGATCAAGAATTGAATATGGACATGGGTAGCTTGACTCAAAGGTATTAATATTCAGTGCTGTACCTTACAGATACAACTATACAATCAACTATTCCTAATTTTTTAAAAATGTCACATACAAAGTAGACAGTTGGAAATATAAATCTGAAATTCAGGAGATTGTGTGCTTGGGGGGGAGGTGAAATGTAAAGTATTTATGTAAAACACTATGCTAATATGCAGTGAGTAAACCAAAGACAAATGAGGCATTGCTCTTATTGCTAATAAGTGTACAATTTTAGTAGAGAATATGTATACAGTAAAGCACTTACGATTCTACAATAATTTACCTTTAGGAAGAATAGTACATTATGACTATAGGGATTTCTTTTCATGTTTCTTATACATTCAGTCTGAAATGTTTTTATAAAATATAATTTATAAAAATTAGTTTTATAAAATAAAATGTATAAAAGTTAAAAATATAATGTGTAAAATATAATTTATGAAAATATGGAATATGTACACTTTAAAACCTGCTCATTTGCTTTTATGTTATATACCTTGTTTGCTCATTCATTATTGGTTACAAATGAATATTTAAATTATAAAATCATCTAATCCCTTCCACACTAAAATATTATCTCAGGCTTTTAAAATTTTTGTAATGTCCATATATATTAATTACACTTACCAGTGACAACAGCTAAATAAACTAAGCTAACATGATATAATACCCTATACAGAAAATGATCTATATGGTGTGGGAGGTGGTTGGGAAGTGGGAAGGTTGGTAGTGGGAATGCAATGAGCAGAGTGTTAAGAAACACTTCCAAACTGTTAAAACATAGTTAAACTGAAAGTACATTTTGTTTAGCTACACAGAGGTGTTGCTTTGCCTCCCACGGATTTGTCACCCCTTTTCCCCTGGGTGACGGAGCCGCCAAAGATTACTCAAAGCCCATCTCTTTTGAGCAGTGAGAACCCCCAGAAAGGGGTTAAGATCCCAGGACCCTCAAACATGAGGCATCCTTCCATTTGGGAAATTAACCACCAATCGGGGTTCTCTTCCTGCATTTATTCTCCAGACCAAGAAGTTACAGGAAGAGACATAGGTGGGGTTTTGCTAAGGACAGTTTAACAAGTTTTACAATAGAAGCTGGTAACATTCAGTAAAAACAAGTCAGATGACATTCTGTTAGGCGATTAAGTGATTCACTAACAAAGGCTTGATTTAGCCAACATTCCTTTTCCCTCTAGCAGCTTTTTAGTAACTTTATATATCAATTAGTAACTTGTCTGTCTTAGAACCAGCAGCCTTGCTGTGTTAATGATTCTTATCTTGCAACAGAGACTCAATGCCCTGGGGGAAATTTCCTGTCCTTTGCAAGGTCAATATTTGAAACTGTAAGGCTTTGGAAAACCAGGCCCGGTGAGGTACATTTGCTTTATGAATCCTCTACAATAGGAACTCTAACTAGGTATTCAATTAATTATATTCAATAGGAACTCTAACTAGGTATTCAATTAATTATATTCAAAACTAGATCTGGGATCTAGTTTAACTCTCAGGAGTGATCTTTACATAAGCATCAGCTTTTTATCATTGGTTTTCACCCTATTCATGCCT
The DNA here is from genome assembly GCF_000696425.1 of Galeopterus variegatus. Classification (NCBI taxonomy): domain Eukaryota; kingdom Metazoa; phylum Chordata; class Mammalia; order Dermoptera; family Cynocephalidae; genus Galeopterus; species Galeopterus variegatus. Next base: position 66,969 of record NW_007731369.1, on the reverse strand, counting down.
TCCCTCTTTTACCAGATAGGCAGAAAATGTGTAGACCTTAACATTGGTTAAACACAATCAATTGGTTTAAATAAGCATAAATAATCAGATATTTTCTAGTTTGAATATTCCTAGGTATTTTAATTACAGTAAACATTGTACAATTTAAATTCTTGAAATTTTCATACTTGGAGTATTCAATAGCAGATGTATTAATTTGGGTCTACCTAAAAATAGAGTTTGATATAAAGGCATTGATGTAGGTAGATCATTTGGGAAGCTCTCCTAGAAACTGGCAGGGAAAGAGTAAAAGTTCATATAAGGATGTATTATAAAAGACCCTGGTATAGGCAAGAGGGTCTTGATTCTGCCATTACTTGGAGAAGCTAGGATCGTTCTAGTATTTTCTGTGCAATAACAAAGAGCTGGGACATTTGTCCAAGGTGATGTGACATGGGTCATCAAAAGTCATGGCGACACAAGGTAAGTCAAAATCCACCCATTCATTTTACTCTTCTGCTGCAAAAAGGACAGAAATAAAATTATGCTCTAGGACCAGAGGAAAACAATAAATTAACAGTAAACTAGAAAAATCATGATCCTAAACATGGGTTTTCCAGCCTGTAGTCTTGCCCAACTAAAAACTGTAGGGTGAACAGTTCCATAGGTAATTTGGAAGCTCATCAAGGTTCCTAGAGTTTTCTATCTTTTCATTGTGCCACTCTAAACATGTCACTGATAACCGTCCTCATGATCACAACATAGTTGCAGCATCTCTGGCATTACATAGAGGCATTGTAAAAGAAAGGGATATGAGAGAACTGTAATAGCTGTTGTGCAGGAAATCAACACTGCCCGACACACAATGGGTCTAACAGTATTTGTTTAGTGATGTATTTAATGATACAAATCTGGCAAGATTCAACTAGTATCAAAAATGTACTTTTATTTACAACAGATAAAATTTGATGCCAGCAAAAGAAATATATACTTCTTGACTTGAAGAATGCATTGACATCACAAGCCACTATCTTTTTTTCTGTGCCATTTTCATGGATATTTTGATAGCTATAAATCCAAATATAGATAATTCTATGTGTCAGATCCCAAATACAATTTAAAAGCCTCAATACTTAAAGTCTCTTTTACCATTATGAATAGATGCATTCCCTATTCATTATCCCTTCCAAGTCCCATGTTAGCTTCTAACAGACATGTATATTTCAAATAAAGCTAAAGCAAAAAGCTAGACAGTCATCTGCAGAAAGGATGAGCAAGCTTATTTATGATTCATTTGCCTTTTTAATCTATACTCTCCATCGGAAGCCTCTGATACTGACAGTTTGAAGAAATAAATAGGACAACTGTGGTCATTATACAGAGATATACTCAAGCCCATCAGAATATTCTTGTCTCCTTTTTTAATTTACATAATTTCTAAATGTGCTAAGAATGGAAAGCATTGTTCATTGGTGGCAGCTTTTACTATAGAACAATCAGCAACGCAAAACAAATTTGGGCTTAACCAGAGTTGAGAAAATGATTGCTGTATGTTTTTTCATGTCTATCTTGTCAGAAACTTTTTTGAAATTTTAAATACAGCTATTTCTATCAGCCACCACAGGCACATTTAAAAATGGCCCAAACAACAAATAGGAATAGCCGAGGAGCAAACAGCTTAGGAAAGATTGTTTTTACCATGCAGAATTAGAAAACAAAAAACAAAAAAGGAGAGAGAGATGCTTTCATTTAAAAGGGGGGATAAAGTGAGGAGAAAGAAAGGGAACAAGAAGGAGATAGGAAGAGATGAAAGGTATAAGAGGAGAAAAGAACAAGATGAAAAATGAGGCAGGAAGTAAAAAGGAGAGTGAAGGACATTGTATGAAAAGAAGGAAGGGAGAGAATGAGGAGAAATATATATGCAGATGGTCCAGCAGGAGGGAGGAAAGGAAGCCAGGCCTGCGTCAACATTCAGTCTCTTAGGGCCACCTCATAATGCATGAGGCCGGTAATAGGTGACAAAGTTTGTGACCACAGTATATCTCCTCCTTTATTACTATTAATTAGTAATATCTGCATATTATCATAGGCTACTTTAAAAAGGCATCAAGGGAAAACATTACACTAACTGAAGCTACATCTTATTTCTCTGGAAAGCATTTTCTCTGACATGGCATAGAAAAAAAATTGGTCCCCAATAGGAAAAGCTCCCTAGTTCTATACCTCGTCTCCTACCTTTTTGAAAATCAGAGGGCTAGTAATTTTGAGTTCTTTCCTTTTTAAAGGGTCCCTATTGAAGGCTATATGGATAAGCCTTAAAGAGACATTTGATGTGGGTGTTATCAGAGCTTCTGAAAACACTTGAATGACATTTAAATTAAAAAAATGCATTCAATAAAAAGATTTGGTAACAAGGTTCAGTAGAATGAGGGCAAATGTTCAAGTGTGAATTAGCCAGGTTCTTTTTCTGTCTTGCGGTCTGTGGGAACTTGAAGAAACAAGGCTTTTGTACTCCTAATTACTCCATCGGTAAAAAGAGAGGTAATACCACTAATTTCAGAGATCTTGTGCAGACTTGACAATATGATTTAAGCCTAGTACACAGTCAAGACTCCATCCAGCCTTCAGGAGAAGTTAATTTCCTTCAATGTGTAGGCTGCATATTGCTCTGTATCTATATGATTAATAAGGTATTTCTCAAAAACTTTCTAAGTACAAGTCACCATGTTAGGGACAAGGAATTTACTTTTCAGATTTCACCTGGATAAATAAAATTAAAAAAAAAAAATTCTGTTGAGGGAAGGGCCAAGTAAGACTTCATAAAAGATGCTTTACACCTTAGGAATTTCTCCACTTACAGATTTTATTATCTCTTCTGTTCACTGGGCAAATTGTAATGACTGGCACTATAAGAGAGCAGTAGTTTAATTCCAATTATACTTACAAGTATACAAATGTATATACTTAAACACCTGTGTTCTTCCATAAAGTATAAACATTTTTAGGGCAGGCACTCTCTGTATGCTAGTTTTTTAAACTTCTCATAAAACCGAGAATACTATGCTACCTGTAAAGAAGTTGATGAATTGCTAAAAATTTTTCTTACTAATTCTGTCTGAAATTCAAAAACCAAAGAATTTATTATGACCCACTCTACTGGACATTTTTATCAGAATTTGTGAAAGCCATAAGCTAACTCAGTAAAAGTCTTTCTTATGGCTTGCTTCCAAATTATTACTCAAGTGAAATTCAGTCTGCCTCCTTGTAATATACCAAATCAAAGAGAAAGCATGTACTCAAACTTCTTTAAGTTAGATTGCAATTGACAAATGCCTCTTCAGAACATGAAAGAGCTACATGCAGAGAAATAAAAATTTCTGGAAATACTGAAGGGCAGATACGTTCTGGAGAACATTGTCCTGTCTTACATAGGAGGAAATATTGGAAACGTTAGAAAGTTAAAATATATGCCAGTCAAAACAAAGACATAGACACCGTATTACATTTTATGAATTATAAATATATCATATAAGATTCAATTTCTTCTTAAAATTTAAACTGCATTGAATAAATGCAATTATTAATTTGATGTATTTTAATTAAAGTATGACAACCACTTTGTTCCATGTTTTTACTATCTACAAAAAAGTAAAAATAACTATCATTAAAAACATTAAATTTATGGTGCCAGGCTTTTATTTTTTAAGATACAAAGTTTACAGTTCATAGTTACTTTCATGTAAGAATTTTTTTTTAAAGTAAGCGTTATTTTAACACATCTTTTAATACTTTTTTTAAAATCTCTTGTTTCTCGATTTATGTTATGGATACTTTCTGTTTCCTGATAATCTCCCTGTCATTATTTTCAACTTCAATGATGCCACAATGAAAGCATATAGTGAAAGCCCTGGGAATGGAGTCGAAAGTTTTTGCTTTGAAATCAAATCTTTGGTGACAAGACCACGTAAAGAGACTTTGGCAAGCTTTTGTCTCCACTGAACATAATTACCTTATATTTAACCTCACAGTATTGTCTAGAAGATTTAATGAAGTAATGGATGTAAACACACCTGAAATTTTGCAGAAACCCAGACATTTCCATTTATAAAGCACATTTACACTTCAGCGTTGCAAGCACATACTCTTACCAGTGTTTACTTCTCTCTAAACGTTTGAAGTTTAACCAGAAGAACAAAAACATATTTCTCATTCTGTGGATCATAACTTCAGAAGAAACCCTCAAACAAACACAACGCTACATTTTTTTCTTCCTCTTGCAGAATTTATCCCTCCTGGAAGCATACTTTTTTTTTTTTAACGTATTTTCATTTATACTATGGTTTGTCTTTAGTAACCTAAAATCATTTTTATCAGAAATGCTGCATAATTTTAAGTTTTAAAATTCCAACTGTCTAGTTTTAAACATCAAAAATGTTAAAGGGATTTGACCTATTTTACTGGGTATTAACCACTTATTTTTTTGTGGACATGTCAATTGCTGGGTATCTCTGGTGTGCTTGACTTGTCTTTAAGATATAAAATCAAATTATAATTACTAAACTCTAATCCTATATATGATGGATAGTGTAGTTGGTCCTAATATTTCTGGAGATTATTGGGGTCTTAGCTATCTCTTAATTGCTTCTAAGCTCCCTTTAGTGCTTCCACTAAATTATTAATAATTATTCTGCATTTGTTTACTATGTGTATTGATCCACTTCTGCTGTCACTGATCTCAGGGCATTTATCTAGATCCTATCTTCCTCAAAGTTCCAAGTTCTCCAAAGTATATATTGGCAGACTTTACCAACGCTGTGCTTAATAACAGAATTGGGACGGTCTGTTGGAGAAGAATAAGACCATGCATACTAAAACGTGGCCTCAGGAAATGGCTTAATGTTGGGTTGTAGAAATGATGATAAAAAGAAATGCAGACAACTTATACAGACTTTCCATGTGCCAGTCACTGTCTCAGTGTTTTACACATAACTCCACACAATAGGCCAACAAAGATGATAGGAAACTATTTTTATACCCATTCTTTATTAGAAAAAACTGAGTCATATTGAAATAACTTCCCCAAGTTGTCAGAGCTAGGATTTAAAACCTTATAAATTCCCTGGCCATACTCATTATGCATTATGGCATTAGGACCCTACATGAAATGCTGGTGTGTGGATGGGACAGGATGACACCTCCTAAACCTAGTTCAACCTCAGCATCACAGAAAGAGATAGCCAGACTGTAAGTGCTCCATGAAGTGATGTAAAGAAGGTACACGTGGCCATGTGCGAATTATCCTAGGACAAAAATCACAACCTGAATGTAATCAAGATTCTGGATCCAACTGACAATATTGCAGAAATTGAAGGGACAGAGAAACAAGTTAAAACATGTAATGAAGAATCGATCAGTCAAACAGAATATGGTAGATTCTGTAGAATGAATAAAAGTATTTCTCAAACAAATAACTTAAAAGGTTAGGGGAGGAGCACTGTTATAGAATAGAATAAAAGAGACTTAAGAAAACATAATAATCAAATGTAATGTTTGGATCTTGTTTGAATATTGATTTGAAACAAACAAGTGTAAAATAAACTCTATGAGTCCATTAGGAAAATTTAAATATGGGTTTGATGTCAGATGGTATTAAAGAATTAATGTTAATTTTTAAAGAAGGATAATGTCATGTTGATTAAAAAAATATGGAAAAAAGTCTACAGCAGTATATAGATCTTTTTAAAATAATGAAATGTATGAAATATGAAAATATTAAATAACATACGGTCTGGAATTGCTTGAAAATACTCCAGTATTAAAAAAAAAAAAAATGTTGGGAGTGAGAGAAACTTGAAACAGATTGGCAAAATCTGATACTTGCTGAGGCCAAATGAAGTGTACAGTGTCTCATTATAGTATAATTTCTACTTTTTATATTTTTGATAATTTCATTTATAAATTGTTTTTAGTGGCCCTAGAAAGATCTCACACAAAACTGCTAATAATACAAATTTAGGGTAACCTATGGAGAAGATTGTCATTCTACCAATATTTCACATGAGCTGGATGTTTCAAGCTAATATTAAGCTAAATCATGTAATTTACATATCAGCAGTCCTTTGAAATTAACCATAATATTTGTAGAAATTGCCAAAGTAAACATAAAATCACGCTCATGGTTGCATTCTGAAAGCAGTATTTAACCTTGGGATGACAAAATATGTACTCTATAAATAATCTCAAATTGTACAGCTGGGAAAATTATAGATACTGATAAAAAATAGATATAGCTAAAAAAAATTATTTCTACAGTTTTATGTATACATGCAAATCTCAGATATATACACATATAAGTGATGTGTATTCTGTGGAATTTCTACTCAACAAAATAAATATGCTTTAAGCTAATAAATTAGCTTTCACTAGTCTTTGTTATGTCAATTAAGTCTCATCAGTTAGATTAGTTTGAATAGCTTTACTTACTCATAAAAACAATTAAAATAGAAGTTCTTGCCTTCCGAGATTTAATATTTCATCATATTAAATATTTGTTGACTTACTAATATACACATAAAAGTAGAAAATTAGGAATATAAAAATATAACAACAAACAAAATATATACTGTCTCATTTTTGAGTCATGTTTTATCACATTTGTAATAATAAGATACAAATTGTTTTGATAATTATAATCTATTCCTACTTTATGGGTAAAGAACTTAATAACTTCTGAGATTTTATCATAATGCATACAGAAATGAGGAATAATAAACATATATAAGCAGAATGACAATATAGGTAAAGTAGTAAAAAATTATCTATTTTAATCATTAAAGGAGTCAGGATCAAGCAAGAAAAAATTAAGTATAGTTGTGAAAAAGAAGAGATAATTGTAAGGTCTATATGAAAGCAATCTCTCAGGCCCTAGTTTTAAGACAAACATAGGAAATGAAATACAATAAAAAATTTAACTATTGACATTGTTTAGAAAATGTCACTTAGAAAAATATATTCCACAGTTTCAAGTAATTTTCCAGTCATAACCAAATTAAATAGAGGAATTCTACAGAGACCAGATCAACATTCGTTCATTCACCAAAATTTATCAAGAATCTGGATTCTGAAATATGCTGACTTCCTATCTTAGGCAAAACATTTATTTTCTTTGAAACTCAACATCTTATGTTTAAAACTGGCATCCATTACACTGAGTCACAGTTAAGATTAAATAGAATAAAGTATATCTCTATGTCTGCCCTGAGCGTACGGACAATTAAAAATGTCACTGAAGTTTTATAATGATGAACATGCTAATTACTATGATTTGATCATCACACATTCTATACATGTATTGAAATGTAACTCTGTACCCCACAAATATGTATAATCAATACATTTCAGTAAAAAAGTCATTGGTTATTATCATAAATATTATTATTTACATCGATCTGTTTTGTGTTGAAGACACAGAGATGATTGAAGTAGACTTTAATATCTGTGGATATCCAGTGGAGTAAGAGATATATTAATGTGAAATACTTTTAGATTAATTTACTAAAAATTTTCCCTAGCTTGCTCATGTATCTGCATGTTCCTTAACAAAACTGATAAATAGCCTATCTTCCCATTTTTCCTATCTAGTTGCAAAGCAGAATCCTCTCAGAAAGGAGGCAGAGTAAATTACTGCTTTCTCCATTTGGGTGTGTTTGTTTTGAATACGAGAGTAATGGATGCTACTGGGTCATAATTTGAATAGAATGGTCCTCAATTTTTAATTATTTGAATCATCCTCCCCAGGTGTAAAAGTTTATGGAGCAGAAACATAAAAAAGGAACCCATTGTTAATGCATGCTTATTAGAGATAAAGTGGTGTCATTAAAACTGAAGATTCGTAAAATCATAATTTCTCAGGGTTCATCCATGTGAAAACCAACATTTTCATTCAAGTTTATTTCCTTCTCATCTAATTGGAGGTCCCTTGTCACCACCTGTTTTTGAAATATCTCTGATGCAGTAAAAATGCTGTTGAGGACAGAATGACTGAACTATATTAGCATCCATATGAAATTTGTTTACTTTTTATTGAAGTAAGCCATTCTGTCAAATCATTCTTCCTTTTTATATTAGCATTTAAATAAGAACATATCAAGATTAAACAGCACATACGTATTTGTGAATGGGATAGTTAGCTTAAAGTATTTCATTTTTTTTTTTTTTGTATGTCTATATTAAATTACAGAGATTTGGGCAAAAATACTATATTTTTTAAAGTTCTATATTAGTGTGGTTTGTCCCCAGATTGGAAAACTGCCTTCCTTATTCTTTTCATGGCAACATTTCATAATATTAAGAATCTAGCTTAATACACAGTGACCATGTTCAAAGGAAGTGATTACTTAACAGTCTTATGAAGCATGTCTGTGTCTTACCAACTGATTTTAAAATCAGGAGTTGTACTGTCATCTTAATTTCTCATCTTCTCTTTGACAATACTGACCTCATTCAATAAAAATGTCACAATAACCAAATGAGGTTTTGTTAAATGTTGGGAACAAGATTTGCACTAAAAATAAAACTTTATTCTGCCATATTTATTTTAGGGTATTGAAAATCTCTTGAGAGTCCATCTTACCTCTGATTATAAAGAAAAGACATTCCAAGATCCAGGGTTCAATCTCTATGCTGGCAAACTACCAAAAAAAGAAGAAAAAAGAGAGAGAGAGAGAGAAGGCCTTGCAATTGGCTTATCTGATGGTCAAAAATAACAAAATGGAGGTGCTGTATATTGACTATTCTCTCATCATATTAGTTTTTCTGTGCTGCCTAAAATAACCACAAACTTAGCAGCTTAGAATAACACACACTGATTAATCACAGCTTCTGTAGGTCAGAAATCCAGGCAGTCTCAAATGGGATCTCTGCTCAGAATCTCATCAGGGAATCATCAGAGGATCAGCAGACCTATTTCCTTCTATAGGCTCTGAAGAAGAATCCGTTTTCCACTCATGTCAGCAGAATCCAGTTTCTTGCACCAGTTGGACTAAGGTCCCTATTTCGTTACACAATGTCAACTGTGGTGGGGTGGGAGTTGACTCTCTGCTCCTTTAGGCCAACTTGCATTTCTTATAACATTTTTCTCTTTATCTTCAAAGCTAGCAGTGGTACATCAAGTTTTTTTTTTCACTTCAAATCTCCCTGATTTCCCCTTCTGCCTTTGTTTTTAAGGGCTTGCATGATTAGATTAGACTCACTTGGACAATATTCCTTTTGCCAAATAAGTGAAAGGTGTTCAAAGGATGATAGACAAAAAAGCATTAGTTGGGTATTATGAAACCAAATTCTCTACACACCTTCTACCCTAGATGTGCCAATATATATTTCTTATCAGTACACAAGTTAGGAATGTGGGCTTTGGAGTCAACTAGACCTGGGTTCAGTTTCAAGTTCAGTTATTTACTAATTGCGTAATTTTTCTGAGCCTCATTTTTTTTTATCTCTAAAATATACTCAGTGTTATCACCCATCTTATAGGGTTGTTGAATTGATTACATGAGATACAGCATGGCTATTAATATAATAATTAACATATACGAAGCATTCAATAAATGATTCTCACACAATGTAGAGTCTTGCCAATAGAAATAGTATTTATTCAGCAACTATCCCCTGGTATGCTCCATCCCATACCTGCAGTTTACTTGTTTTTCTTTTAATGTCTTTCTGTCTTCCGACTCACACAAAAAGATGCCCAAAGTATTTCTATGGACTGTGTACCTCCAGAGCTCTTTAAGAATGGCAAGAAGTCTAATGCAGTCCTACATATCTGTACACAGCCTGTGTAACTTGTACTAAGCTGCATGCATGCATCTTGCCAAACTCATTAAAAAGCTCCATATTCCAAGTTTTCCTAAATCTAAGTTAAGGCATCTTGGTTATGCTAAGTCTTTAATGTCCGGTACATGGTATTTCACTTACTAATAAGAGAGTTGTTTATAAAAACTCACATAGTAGTTATTAAAATCTAGTTTAGTGGGGGTTGCATTTGGGTAAATGTATTTACTAAGTAGTTTTTCCTTCCCAAGGGAATAAAAAAATAAAAAATCAGCACCATTCACTCACCTCCTAATTATTTCATCTCTGCATCTGAAACAAAGAGAAGAAAATGACATCAATACTTACATGCTATAAATCTTGATTTTAGAATACAGACTCCTGACCTCAGGGGAATTGTTTATTCAGCACCAAGGATCTCTTGTTTTCTCCATATATATTCTACTTTCTTCCTGATCACTGATCACTGTTCACTTTCACTGTTCCTGAGAGTCACAATTACATTTTGTGTTGCAGCCTTGATTATACTGAGTATTTTAAGCCACAAATTTAATTCAAATGTTTATTAAACTCTTTCTGGAGAAAGAAAATTAAATTATTTTAGTAAAAGTAGACATTTATTAGTACACCAATAAGCATGTAATGTTTATTACAGCTCAGAGATTTCGGCAAATGCCTTTTAACTGAACTGGTTTTATAGCTGTCCCATAGCAATTTTCTTAAATTCAGTGGTAATAAACAATTAGGCACCTAGATGAACTGAGATGAACATTAGTGAATGATAGGTGCATTAACTGTGTAGAAATACTGACAATGAGGTAAGAAAACGTGTGAATGGACTGATGAAAATGACATTTACTTTCAGCGATCACATCCATGCCCATTGATTTAAATACCATCTATATGCCAGTAACTTCTAAATTTACATCTGTTGCCAAGACTTCTCTGACCTTCTAGGTACTTGAAATCTCCTCTTTAATGTCTTATAAGCATCTCGAGTTTTAGTTACAAGAAGTAATTCTTAAATATTTCCCTCAAAATGTACTCACCCATATTCTTTCTCATCTCAAAAAAAAAGAAAAAAAAGGGACAAATACCCATCAACCTAATTGCTTTGGTGAAAATCCTGTTAATCTTCCTCAATTCCGGGCCGGCCCGGTGGCGCACTGGATAAGTGCGCCGCTTAGGAAGCGCGGCGGCGCTCCCGCCCGAGGGTTCGGATCCCACATGCAGACCGGTTCCCACTCACTGGCTGAGCGAGGCGCGGGAGCAACGCCGAGGGTTGCGATTCCGTTGCCAGTCCCCTGTCCGGTACGGGGGCAACACTGAGGGTTGCGATCCGTTGCCGGACACGGAAAAAGACAAAAAAAAAAAAAAATCTTCCTCAATTCCTTTCTTTTCATCACTCTCATATTCAATACATACTCGAGTGCTATTGACTTAACTTTGAAAGGACACCTCAAAAATAATGGAGTAGGCGAACACCTTTCTTTTACCCTTACGGCCATTCAAATCAATCTTGAACAGCATCCAGGGTGATCTTTTTTTTTTAGGCAAGACAGTGAATATCTAGAACAAACACAAAAAATTAAGTTTTAAAAATCTCACAAATGCCACAAACATACAAGATGTAGGAAAACAACAGAACATTTTTTATTAATTAACAGCCTGGTCCATCTCTGTAACACTTTTTCCTGATGTTTTGGCTGCTTACTTTTCAGTCATCTCATAATATGACAATTTTACTTAATATTCTGTAGAAGGCATATAAATAGAAGTTGCCTCCTTTTAAGGGAAACTGCAGGTTCTGCTTGCTGACTCTGGGTTCTTGATGTCTTTAACAAAGAATTGGATGAGACATGCCAGAGGTGAAAAGTGAGGTGTGGTTTTATTTAGCAAAGAGAGAGTACACTCTGAAGGGGATGCAGTGGGCTTGAGCAAGAGCGTAAGGCTCAAGAGCCCGGGAGGAACTTGGAACTTTTTTTTTTTTTTCCTTTTTGTCTTTTTTCGTGTCCGGCAACGGATCGCAACCCTCAGTGTCGCGCCCGTACCGGACCAGGACCGGCAACGGGATCGCAACCCTCGGTGTTGCGCCCACACCTTGCTCAGCCAGTGAGCGGGAACCGGTCCGTATGTGGGATCTGAACCCTTGGCGGGAGCGCCACTGCGCTCCCAAGTGGCGCACTGTAGCAGTGCGCCACCGGGCCAGCCCAGGAACTTGGAACTTTATAAAACATATACTGGAAGGTACTGAAGGTTAATCTCCAATGGCAACCTATCTGACTTGGAATAAACTCAAATTTCTAACTCTAGCCTGAAAGGCTTTATAAGATCTAGCCCCATATTATACCACTCCCCCTCTTGTTCCTTACATGCTAGCTTCATTGTACTTCATTCTGGAACTCTAACACAGCAAGCTTATTTATATGCCATGGCCTTTGTACTAGCTCTTTTCCTCTTCCTGGAATATTCTGCTTCAAGATCATTTCATGGATGGCTCCTTTCTGTTATTTAGATCTTAGCTTAAATACAAAGTCAGTGAGACCTTCTCTGAATATTCAATAAAAAGTACCTCCTAAGCCACTCTCTTCCATATCATCATGTGATTGTGCTCATCTTTACCTGATATTCAATTGGCTCCTTTCTGTTATTTAGATCTTAGCTTAAATACAAAGTCAGTGAGACCTTCTCTGAATACTCAATAAAAAGTACCTCCTAAGCCACTCTCTTCCATATCATCATGTGATTGTGCTCATCTTTACCTGATATTCAATTGCTTTTGTGTTTGTTCTTTCATTTATTGCTATATTCCCTCCTACCCTATTGAAAAACAAGCTCTATTTCTTTATACCAGCAAGAACGTTTCTATTCTGCCTTCTTTTCTTAAAAATGTTTTTGAATTTTAACATTTCTTGCACATATTTATGGGGCACAATGTGTTGTTTCAGTACTTGCGTATACCGCACAATGATTCACGCAGAGTAGAAAATTATCCCGCCTTCTTACCACCTTAGTATCCATATTATCTATAACAGAAACAATAAATAGTTTTAAAATCTAAAAAATGTAATTATTATTTCAAACATTCTTCTCATTCCATTTGCTAATTCTTAATTTGAACCTGAAAAATGGTCACGTAAATCTGAGGCTGAGACATGTCATTGAATGCTACATGCCTCTTCAGAGAAATTTTCAATCACAGACTAGAAGATAAAGTTAGCATTCTTTACCTTTGCATTCAAGACTTTTTATGTTCTCTTCAACCTACACCAATTCTATTTTCCTTATGTGACTTTTATTCTATCCAAGCTGAATTATTCCATTTTCTCCCAGATGTGCTATTTCATCTTCAGACATTTGTTACTACTGGTGTCTTTTCCTGGAATGCCTTTTTTTCTCATACCACATGTTGATATTTTTGACCTTCAAGAATAGAACCAATGCTTCTTAACCTGGATCAATATATTCTCAAAATATAGACTTTTTTGATCTTAGCAAACACACTTCTGAGTTTCAGTTGACTCATCCTTGAATTAAGATATTGAACACTATTCTGCCTGTAATAAATCAATTATACATATGCTGCTTAGAATGAAGAACTCTGTTAAAAACTATTGTAGAAGTGTTATAAAGGCCTACAGTACATGATTCATTTGACAATTTTTTTAAAAGCAACTGTTGAACCTCACAACTATATGGACTATATAAAATATGTTTTTTTAACATCAGTCTTGAAACTTTACAATTAAATCTTTTCCCCCCAATTCCCTTCAAATTAAAAAGTAAAAATTAGGAAGATTAATAAAGCAACATTAGATCAGCAATGCTAAAGGATTTTTATCAGTGTACATTAACTATAGTTTGAATACATTATATTTGTATATTACTTTCAAAGATAGAAAATAGGTATATTATTAAAGAATAGCAAAAACAACAACAAAAATTATTTTCATGAAATTTTTTCAGCTTTATAGTAGATAAATGCATAATACTTAAGCCCAAATATCCTGTACAGTATATTACTGTTTGTTTTTCTTGCATATCACACTATTTATTTTAGGAACAATTCTAGAATTTGATTGTTTCATCAAAAGGAAATTACAATGATTTCAGGTGTTAGTTGGGAGAACCATTTTGTCAACCTCTAAAGTATAGTTATCTTTAGGAAAATACAGGAACTATAATATTCTACATATTTATTTTTGTTTGGGTAAAATATAAAGCAAAGTTTTGAAAAGAAATAATTTTATTTTGTGTACTAACAACAAATACAAAATAAAATACAAAAATATATACCATTTACAGTATATAAATATACCGCACAAAATATCATAAACCTGGAAATAAATTTAACAAGTGATTTGAAAAATTTTCATTCAGTAACCTATAAAATGTCAGCTTTATAAATTGAGATATCTATCAGATTTATCAGTTAGAAGACAATGTTTAGATGTTATGTTTTTGTTCAAATTTAGTTTTAGTTCCATTTTTGACACACAATAATTGTACATATTTATGGGGAACCAAAATGCCCATCAACAGATAAATGAATAAAGAAAACGTGGCACATATACACAATAGAATGCTGATCAGTAATAAAAGAGGGTGAAATCCTGTCATTTGCAGCAACGTGGATGAGCCTAGAGAACACTATGATGAGTGAAATAAACCAGGCACAGAACAACAGATACTACATGATCTCACTCATATGTGGAATCTAAAACATTCTTTTAGTTCTTTGTTAATCAAAATCTAATAATTGTGGGGAACTTGACAAAATAAATCTAAAATTTATTTTTTGAATACAAATAGCCAAGAGCCAAAATATTTTAAAGAACAAGATGAGAAGACTAGCTTTACTGAATGACAATATTAATTACAAAGTTACAGTAAATATGACAATGTGGCATTGGTATAAACATAGAGAAGCAGATAAATTTTACAGCATAAAGAACTAAGATACAAAGTCATACATATAGGACCCTTGAATACATTACTGCAGTGTGACAGGGAAATAATTGTTCTCTTAATAAAGGTTGCTGGAAGTTAACTTATGTGGGGAAAAAATGAAAATTGATCTTACTTCAGATTATCTGAAAAAATTGCATTGTGGTAGGTTTTCTAAATATGTATAAAATAATATAAAATAAAAATAAAACATTTTAGGATATTATTTAGTAAAATGTTTTTTTTTAAATTTCAAGATAGTCAGACTTTTTTTAAATCAAGACATAAGGAGAATTTTTAACCTTAAAAGAACATAACAAACTGAACTACATTAAAACTAAGAACCTAATTTATCAAATTGCATTGTGGTAGGTTTTCTAAATATGTATAAAATAATATAAAATAAAAATAAAACATATTTTAGGATATTATTTAGTAAAATGTTTTTTTTTAAATTTCAATATAGTCAGACTTTTTTAAAATCAAGACATAAGGAGAATTTTTAACCTTAAAAGAACATAACAAACTGAACTACATTAAAACTAAGAACCTAATTCATCAAAAAAAAAAAAAAAAAACATTAAGAAGATAAAAATGCAAGGTACATAGTGAGAGAAATCATGTGCAACAAATAAAGCTGACAAGCCATATATGTGTGGGTGGGTGGGTGTGCATGTATATTTGCACATATCTCTAAAATGTGTGTTTATGTTTCTCAGAAATCAATTAAAATAAAGAAAATCTGGTAGAAAAATGAATACAGGTTTAACTGGCATTTCATAAAAATGTACAATGGCATTTGTAACTATAAATAACATTATGTTTGTAATAGCATAAACTGGAAATAACATAAAAGTTTATTAGCAAGGGAATAAGTGAATGGAATAGTCACATGGATATAATATGTCAGTGTAAAAGAGAGATAACTAGATGCAACGTATAGATTACTTTAAGAAATATAATGTTTAGTGAAAACAGAAAATCCAAGAAGACCATTTTAAAAGTTTGAAAACAAGCAAATTGAAGCAATACATTCTTTAGTTAAGTGCATAAAGTGGTGTGCTGGGAAAATGCCTATTCAAAACAATAAAAAGCCATGATTTTTAGTTTTTGCCAATTCTTGTAGTGTAAATATTCTCAGCATGAATGATTTCTGGCTAATGGTATGTGAGATCTGAACTTGAATTGAAGAGATGAAAACAATACCATTGTACACATAGGTGATAAAGCAATTAAACATTTTTTCAAAGGAAGATAAATGCAAATTTTAGAAAAGTGTTAATATTTTTTAAAAAGTTAGAAGCATGATTTTCATACAAATATAGAATGAACACATAGGAAAATATTACTCAACTCATTAACGAAGGAAGGAACAGGTCATATGATAAGCCTGATTCAAATGAGAATTAGAGAAAAAATAATTTAATTCCACCTTGAAAGGCATTCTAAAATAGCTTGCTGAGTTAGAAACAAAACTGATTAATGACCTACAGAACAATACATACACTTTGGGTTATTTTTCCACTAGACAGAAAATTATTTGTAATACTATTAGATAAGATCTGCACATACATACATAATTTATGAGTGTAAGAGCTTTTATTTAATAGCAATATCAGCAAGTATAATACACCAGATCATTAAATAATCTATTGTGGATGTTTCAGTATAAATTTTAAAGAATATTATGTCCACATTTTTGTTTTATTTCCAAACTGTAGATAATTATTAATCACCCCACCAATTTTATAATAATCTCCAAAGATTAGTCTTGATCACAAAAAATGATTGCCCCTATAGACTTTGATTTACTTACTTATACAGCTGCTGCAAAAAGATTGAATTAAACGCACAAACCTCCTTGACTATGCAGTATTGAGCACATTCTAAAGAAAAAGAATTAACTTTTGTCTCAAAATTTTATTAAGGAATCTCAGATTTGATATTGCAAGAGCCTCTAATATATCCTTCATATTGAGTCTGACTGAGCAATGCAAGTGTCTCCACTGGATTACTCCTATAGCGCTTTTCAACTTTAGTAAATTTCTCTCTCCGGTTTTGAACTAAAATTATCAGACTACTCTGCTTTGTCCAAGGATTTTCTTTAGTAACATAAACTTGCAACCTTACATGAAAAGGCTTCTGAGCTAGCAATTTATGAGGCTTTCTCTCCCTCTCTGAAAGGATTGAGTAGCAATTTTCAAACTTTAGTCTCAAGAGCCCTTTACACTCTTAAAATTGTCTGGAGATCCCAACATGCTTTCATGGGGGGTTTATCTCTTAACATTTACTGTATTAGGCATTTAAAAATAATAGTTTTGAATACTTATTTATTAATTCATCTTAAAATACCAATAATAAATCCATAACATTAATGTATATAACATGTTTTATTTAAAAATTGCATTTTTCAAAACAAAAAGAAAAATCATGGAAACAGTATCAATTTACATTTTTGTATATCTCCTAATATCTTCCATAATAAAAAATCTGCTTCGACATTCAAATTGTTGATTATTGAAATTTATGTAGAACATCAAGCTCAGAAGATATGTAATTGGAAAAACAAAGTGTATTTGAATAGTCTTTTCATATTATTGTAGATATTCTCCTTTCATGCTGTAACAAAAACATGACAAGTGTTATTTCTTAAAGGTTATTTGCAATGTGGAATTTTAAACCATATCAGAAAACTTTTCATACTCAGTTTCTTTAAAATCCTTTAATGCATCCTGTCTTTTGAATGAATCTTTTATCCATGCACACTTTTATAAGATCTTTCATTGGTCATTTGGAAAGTATTGGTTCACTGAATTACATAGATCTTCCAAATGTAAACATAATTCATAGTATGATATTAAAAATCATATTAGTTAATATTACTAGAGGTCTCATCAGAAAAGTCTTTTACTATTGGAAAGCTCTTAAGATTATGGTGACAGACACAAGTTTTCTGAAATTATAATTATTGCTTGAAAGCTTGAATTTTATTAATGGCAACAAACACTGCCAGTTTTTTCTCGATTTTATAGGCTCATTTATTCATTTTAAAGAAAAAGTTTGCTAACTATGCAAGTCCGAATAGCCATAATTTGCTTATTTGTCATTCTGTCATGTAAAAGTGGACAAGAACGAGGTTACACCGATGGTAGCAGGACAGCCAGCAAGAACATAAAGGTATAACTGAGAATACATTGAGTTAATCTTTGAATATGTACATATTTATACACAAAACCTATTGCCTTAGGAAATCTTAGAAAATGCAAGAACACTTTCTTAGTTATCTGAAACTATTGTCATGACATCATGTAGTCTCCAAACAAATCCGCTGCACATATATAGCAGAATAAGAGTTGAGAAAGAGTATCAGTTCCTAAGATTATCATGAGAATAGCTTTTTTTTTTTTTTTTTTTTTTTTTTTTTTTTTTTTTTTTTTTTTTTTTTTTTTTTTTTTTTTTTTTTTTTTTTTAAGATATGCTGTAGTTTGCAAAGGAAAGAAACAAATGGGGAAAATATCCTTACTTTTTAATTTATTTTTTTATGTGTAAATTAATGATTCTGCTTTTATTTATTTATTTATTTATTTATTTTTATTGAAACAGTTGATTGTACATATCCGTGGGGTACAGACTTAAATATCAATACCCGTGTGCAATATGTGATGCTCAAATCAGGATAATTAGTATATTCGACATTATAGAATGTAATCATTTTTCATGGCCCTTTACCAGTTTCTGTCTTACACACATAAAAGCTAGACCACACTTTTGAGAAACCTGGGCTAGAACAATTAAAAGATTAAAATTTAGTTTATCTTCTGGAAATATTGGAAATATTTTACTTTTATAAGTTCTTATATAACTCTAGAAACCAATCGGAATAGAGTTTTCTTAATTTAAATGATATTGTAATATAATTTATTAATACTTTCTGAATGTAAAAAAATATTTTATGCTTATGTGATAAGATATAAAGGCTGGTTTATAGCCAGACAGCAGAACTACAGAGATCTTAGAGATTTAGCCCAGATCAAAGTAAATACAGAAATACATGAAGTCACCGGTCGGTCCAAATCTTAAGGAGATGTTATCCTTTCCAGTGGGGAATAAACATCACAGAATAAAATAAAATAGACTAAAAACATTTCTCACCCTACAAGAAATATATTCCATCATCCATTTGACTGAAAATACCAAATGGTCACATGAACCAGATTATAATCTTTTTTCCCACCAATATTAAATTAATTATCAGCTGTATGCAAATCAGCCTGACATATACCCAGGGTGTTCCCTTTGCTATGCAAGTGAGACAGCCTAGTGGCCCAACATAAGATACAGAGTCACAGATTGTTATGGAAAGGAACATGGCCATGACCATAAGTTAGGCAAGACACAAACATAACAACCTAATTGATCTGAAAAAAAATAATAAATGCTAAGATCAAAAGAAATAGAACAATTGAAGGGAAACAGAAAATCAGCAAAAATAAAATTCTACTGTAGCTTGAGATTCATTTCTGGGGCCATGAGAAGATTTGCCTGGACTTCAGTAGCTCATAAGGTATACTTCTCAGGCACCAAGGCATGGAAGGCAGGGCTCTGAACAGCTGGAGGTAGAGCTCGCATCTCTAATGAAGCATGTCCAC
>NW_007731369.1:39625-46563 GCF_000696425.1 Galeopterus variegatus | reverse complement strand
ATCATCCATTTGACTGAAAATACCAAATGGTCACATGAACCAGATTATAATCTTTTTTCCCACCAATATTAAATTAATTATCAGCTGTATGCAAATCAGCCTGACATATACCCAGGGTGTTCCCTTTGCTATGCAAGTGAGACAGCCTAGTGGCCCAACATAAGATACAGAGTCACAGATTGTTATGGAAAGGAACATGGCCATGACCATAAGTTAGGCAAGACACAAACATAACAACCTAATTGATCTGAAAAAAAATAATAAATGCTAAGATCAAAAGAAATAGAACAATTGAAGGGAAACAGAAAATCAGCAAAAATAAAATTCTACTGTAGCTTGAGATTCATTTCCGGGGCCATGAGAAGATTTGCCTGGACTTCAGTAGCTCATAAGGTATACTTCTCAGGCACCAAGGCAGTTTAATTGATTCTGGCAGGTGAATCCATTGAACTTCTGGTGGGCTCTCCAATACTGTCAAAATACAATTTCCAAAAACTTTAAAATGTGATTAAATATGTCGAATTTACATAACCTATTAATTAATAATTTTATTCAATTTACATTTTGAGGAACAGAGTGTGTATAGTCCATTTGGGAAGGTATTCTGAAATATCTGTATGGAGTTACTAACAAAATTGGTTAATAATCTAACAGGGTGTGAGTAAAATGGACTTAGTGTAGTCAGGACCTCTCTCCTCATATCCTACTGGGTACGATTCAGCACATTCATTGTAAACAAGTTACATAATAGTAGTTAGTGTGCATGTGTGCCCACGTATCCCTGGGCTTGTTGCTGCTACTCTGTGCTTTTGGTCAATTGAAGGGAAACAGAAAATCAGCAAAAATAAAATTCTACTGTAGCTTGAGATTCATTTCTGGGGCCATGAGAAGATTTGCCTGGACTTCAGTAGCTCATAAGGTATACTTCTCAGGCACCAAGGCATGGAAGGCAGGGCTCTGAACAGCTGGAGGTAGAGCTCGCATCTCTAATGAAGCATGTCCACCATGCCGGCAGCTGTACGATTTTTCTTTTCACCTACCTGGTTCAGGACCTGCACAGGATGGGGCAGAGGGGTCTGTGATCCAGCCCAACAGTTGGCATAGTTGTCAGCAGGATTCCTAGCGGGTTAGGGAGCCACTAGCCCCTTGGGAGGAGGAGGAAATGTGGCTACCCTAGAGTATGTGGTGCCCAGTGGCCACTTTCCCGTTGGCTGTGGTCTGGCTGTTGCTCACTGTGCTATGAGTCAACATGGACCAGACACTCCATGAAGCAGCATGGCTTTGAGATTTGCAGCAGAAAGTAGACTTGTCCTGGAGGCTGAGGTACAGCAACAGTCCCACAGCTGACACTGAAGACGATGACGAACCTGAGGGTGAGTTGGGAGAATCTGTGCATCCTCTGGCATGACCTGTTGTTCATCAGAAACTGAAGTATGAACAGCCCATAGGACAAGGCAGGCAACCAGTAGGCAATCCACAAGTGACCCAACTTACTACTTATGTCCCCTATGCTCGAGCTGAGTTGATAGACTTTTGGAGACAGTTTCAACAGAAAAAGAGCAAACTCGTAGCTGATTGGCTTTTGTGGCTGTGGGACCTAGGGGTGAATGGTGTAATGTACTCTGATGAGGAGATGGAAAAGTTGGCTTCTATCACCATGCATCCATCCCTGCAACAGCAGTTACAGAACAGCTGCAGTTATGCACCAGGACAGGATAACCACTCCTTGATGGAATGGGTGAATGCAGCCATCCAGACCATGTAGACGAATGCTGGAGAACTGCCTGAAACTGTTAGTATGTGGCAAACATATGCCGAGTTGGTTCAAATAATTCAGGAGCTGGGGAGGTGACAGTCCATGTTTAATGTGAACCCCCCTGGCCCAGACGATGAACATTTTACTGGCAGCACGAGAGGCGTAGTGCTGCAAAATGCTCCATCAACATCCTTTGGGTCACTGATGGCCATACTGGCCCCAATGTTGGTCATCCTATACATGAGGTAATGACCATGATGGCCAGTCTTGGGGAGGCAGA
Organism: Galeopterus variegatus; assembly: GCF_000696425.1. Taxonomy (NCBI): domain Eukaryota; kingdom Metazoa; phylum Chordata; class Mammalia; order Dermoptera; family Cynocephalidae; genus Galeopterus; species Galeopterus variegatus. The sequence continues at coordinate 44,527 of NW_007731369.1, read as the reverse complement.
GGGGAGGAGACAGGCAAAGGGGGTCTGAAAGGTGGCTAAGACTAAACCCCCAAGAAATGCTCAAGATTTTACCCTGAAGGAACCAAGCAAAACTAGCCAAATGTAAATGTGGTTTGACTTGTTTACAGCAGGAGTTGACAGAGAAAATTGACCAGCAACCAAATGCAGTCTTGTTAGCCTTGTGGCAACAATTGTACCCTGAACAGTGTTACACCAAACTTCCAAAACAGGCACATAACAAGGTACGCCCAGTGTATTTGAAGGATTTCATGGCTACATCCGTGGAAGTGGATGGACTGTTCTCTTTCAGCTAGGGACCATGCCAGGGTGCTTGCCTCCCAGGGGCAGATGAAGACCAGAGGCCTCACGTTGAACTGGCAATGCATTAGTCAGGGATAAATGTGCAACATGTATTGGCATTGGTTGACAACAGTGCAGAATGTACCCTAATACGTGGCAACCCTGGTAAGTTTCCAGGGGCCACAATGAATGTTGATGGCTATGGAGGACACACTATTGAAGTCAAAGCTGTGTCTTTGCTGCTGGGCATAGGACAATTGCCCCCTCATGTATATACTGTATCTGTATCCCCAGTAGCTGAATACATTCTGGGTATAGATATACTTTATGATTTGTGCCTGGAAATGACAGTTGGGGAATTCTGGCTGCAGTTCCAGACAGTGAAGCCTGTATTATGGGGACATGATAAACACGACCTGTGGGTATTACCCAAGCCGAGACATGTAGTCGATGTGAAACAATATTGATTGCCAGGAGGACACGAGGAGATAGGTGCCACTGTACTGGAGTTAGAAAAGATCAGCATCATTCATCCTGCACATAATCCCTTTAATGCCCCTGTATGGCCAATGAAAAAGCCAGATGGTACCTGGAGGATGACTGTGGATTATTGAGAACTGAACAAAGTAGTGCTTCCTTTACATGCAGCTGTGCCTTTGGGTCACTACTCGATGTATCAGATAATGATTCAGCTAGGGACTTACCATTATGTACTGGACTTTGCAAATGGTTTTTTCTCTATCCCGATCCTGGCTGATAGCCAAGATCAATTTGCTTTCACCTGGGAAGGAAGGAAATGGACTTTTCAAGTGTTGCCCCAAGGCTACCTGCTCAGACCAACCATCTGTCATGGTTTAGTGGCTGGGGACCTAGCCAAGTGGACTAGGCCCAGCATGGCAACAATGTTTCATTATATAGATGATGTCTTACTAACCTCTGATTCTCTTGCAGATTTAACCAATGAAGCTCCAACACTGCTAGGCCATTTGGAACAATGTGAGTGGTTGTATATAAGGGTCTTACCCTTTGGATATCTATTTGGAAATATCAACAGTGGACGGTAGGCCACCAACACCTGTGGGGACAAGCCATGTGGCAAGAGTTATGGGAATTAGGACATGAAAAGGAAATGACTCTTTTCCATGTCACAGGACACTTCCCCTTAGCCAGTCTGGGCAATGATGAAGCCTATGCATTGACTAAGCTAAGATGGCTGGAGAGAGCCCCAGCCACTGATGTGGCCCAGTGGTTACATCGATGAATGCAGCATGCTGGCTACAAGACCATGTGGTCAATGGCTGTGCAAAGTTGGGCCCTATCTACAAAATGAGAAGATGTAGTAAACGTGTGTCGCATTTGTCCAGTATGCACTCAAGAGAGTCCACATCCCCGAGAGGTGCTGCAAACTGATGGGCAGATCATTTGAGGAAGGATGCCCCTGACATATTGTGAATCTACAATGGGTAAGTGGATTTTGTGGGACCACTTCCCAACTCAGAGAATTTGAGTATTGTGGCTGTAGGCACCAGAGTCAACTGGATACATACATACGATCGTGTGGCCAATGTGTCAGCTTGCTGAATATGCACCAAGTTCCCTACCAGTGTGGCTGCAGGATTCCTGTGGAAAATCACCCAATGATGGCTACTAACTGGACATGGGTATGGGTGGGGTTTTTGTGACTAATAGTTGAAAGAATAGAGCTGTGATGACAAGCCTCAAGGTGTATAGAACATACAATAAATACAGAGGTTATATGGATGCAAGGATCAGCCACCTTCACTAAGGGAACATCACGGAAGATCTCAGACACATAGATTGTACTGCAGGAGACCGTGAAGGGGTGGGTATGAGGAAAATGGAGTTAGTTTAGTCAGGCCCTCTTGCCTCATATCTGGCTGGGTATGATTCAGCACATCCATTGTATACAAGTTACACAAGAGTGGTGTAATTGTGAATGTGCACCCACATACCCATGGCTTGTTGCTGCTATTGTGTACTTTTGGTATGGAAGGCAGGGCTCTGAACCGCTGGCAGCAGAACTCACATCTGGAGTGAAGCATGTCCATTTTGCCAGTGGCTAATCCATTTTTCTCTTCAACTACTTGGTTCAGGATCTGCACAGGACCAGGCAGAGGGGTCTGTGATCCAGCCCGACATGGGGTATATAAAATGGTAATCTTTGGGGTTATGTTTTCTACTGGGAAGTAATTATCTGCATTTCTACTACACGGGTCTACAAGTTAACATGTTACTTCAGTAGTCTAGCCCTTAAATAATAGCAATTAGTAACGTCAAACAAAGGTAAATTATCCTAAAAAATAGATAATTCTTGGGTGATTTAAACAATTACTTGGTGTAGGGTAAATGCTGGACATAGACCTATTCCGCCTCCCTGTGCATACCAGAGGTCCCCCTACTGCCTGGGAAACTTCCCCTGGCCAAGGCAGTTACCCAAGGAAAGGCACATCCCCTTTAAGGCAAATGGAAGACTGGGGAAAGCAGGGGCCTTAAGTAAATTAGCACACTGGTGTTAAAATACTCTGGAACGAGGAGAGTAGTGGCTAGATTAACTTATCTACTCAGCTAGATATCCCTCATGCTCTGAGTTATGTGAGTTGGGTGAGGGTCTACCCATAAGCATGCCATTGATTTATACCTCTACTTTCATCTGTTCACTATATAACTGTTGTATGTACCCCATGTCAGCATGAATATCCAGCTGGCTGGCCACCATCAGCAACTCCCATAAGTCTAATAAACCAATGTCTCCACCTATTGAACCGGGTGGGTTTTTTGGAATAGGCAAACACTATGGGAGTGCCCTCTTAGATTTGGGGCCCCCCTGATACACTTAGTGAGGTACATAAAGGTCTTATCTGACCACTTTTTGTCTTATTTTCAAAATTTAAATAATTTATTATGGTTTATAATGTGCAGTAAATACATATTTGCAATAAATAGTGTATTATAATAATTCTAAAAATTAAAATGTCTAAGATATTATTTAAGTACCCACTCAAACAAGTACTGGAAAATGGAAGATGTTTTCCTAACATTTGGGGCCCAGTGTCAGGCTAGAGAAAGTTTAAATAACAATATGTCTAATCGTTTTATCTTTTAGAACTTTCAGTAGTGATTCAAGTACAATTTTTATCTCAGGACAGCTAGTAATATTGAGCTCAGACCAACTAACCCTGTGGCTAAATAACAAAAGAAAAGATAAAACTCAGAACCCATTTGGAAAAATGGAAAAATAATACTGTAAATGTTGGGTATAAAATGAGGGAGTTTAAAACTGAGAGTAATAAAATGCACCTAGTTTTTTTTTTTTTTCTATCATCTATTTCAAGTTACATATGCAAGTGTAAAAATCATTAGAACCATGAATTTAAGGATTTATAATCCAAGATTCAGCTGGATAAATAATTAAAGCTTAGCATAGCTATAGAAAGAAACAGCCACTATACTGGTTTGATTAAGTGGTAAATGATTTATTATAAATGATAAGTGTTCTAGTTTTCTTTTATGATTCGTATAAGTCCAGGCAATGAAATCTTAGTTATTGACATAAGAAGAAAATGTAATCAATGTGTTAAAGTGATTCCATTCCTGTACCACATATACGACTAGTGTTGCTATTAATCTGCCTTGAAGCAAAAATAAAAGCCCCTCAGAGAGCTCCATCTATTTCCTGAATACAGAATATGCCACAATCAAGATTACAGTTTCTTGTCACTAATAATAATCAATAGGACATTTGACCAAAAATTCCCAACATAAAATCTGGAGTATAATCTGCAGATTTAAAGGCTGGCCCTTCCCTTTGTCTCAGATTTCTTCTCATCTTATTCTAAATTCTAAGGCAGACAATTTTCTCTACTCCTTGGCAGTTGTAAAATTTTATTCTTAAGACAGAACACCAGAGGAAAACCACCCTTTCTTTCACAGTATTGCCCCTAAATTGCCAGCAGTTCAACTTAAATAAGAAAATTGTATTTACCCAACATTATAGAATATTTGGAGAGAAACTAAATGAAATTATGTCTAGAAATAGAAAAACAATTTAAAAATTAGAAGAGAGTCCAACGAAAAGAAGAGATGTCTCTCTTCACAAAGCCCATTCCAGAGTGACAGAAGAAGCATCTGCTCTATGATAATATTGGGGAACCTGAACACACCACTCAGCATTGGACAGATCATCTAGGCAACAAATCAACAGAGTAACCATTACTCTTTTATAGGGAGAGAAGAATCTAGGGTTATCTGAGGTGGGAGGAGGGAGGGAGAGGGGGAGGAGGAGAGATTGGACAAGGAGCATAAAGAATAAGTACAATTTGTGACAATATATAAGCAAGTAATATTGATCTGATCAACATTCATCAACATTGAACTGCAAAAATATGTATAATCAATTATGATTCAATATATATTTTTTAAATATATATGATCGAACCAAAAAGATTATTTAATGATGTGAAGCACAGACACAATATTAGACCAGTAGAAATTGTTGTTTTTGGATTCCAAGATGGCGATGGGTCTGGAGAGGGAGTGCCAGAAGACAGCGTGAGCATGAGAAGTGAGCGCTGAGCTGCCAGA
>NW_007731369.1:37164-38921 GCF_000696425.1 Galeopterus variegatus | reverse complement strand
CCCAGACTGTCCAGCTCTGTGAGTGACCCACAGCCCAGCCCTGCTTGCAAGGCAGACGCCCGTCCGGCTTCCGCCTGCCACACTAGGCCAGCCACCGGCCCCAGGGCTGCCTCCATTTTCTTGGGTGGGGGCAGAGCCAGCCAGTTCAGCCAGGTCTGCCTCCCCCACCTGGTTGGCTCCTCACTGAGCCTTGCCACTTGCTTGACCCAGCGCGGGGCCTTCCAGGGCCTGTCGGCCGGCCTCCCATCCCACTCCCTCCATGGTTCTATGGTAGGGCTGGTGGTGTGGGGAGCCCCTGGCCAGTTTCGGGAGACAGGGAAAAGCGGGCTGGGCCAATTGTTACTCCACCACACCCGGGGCTCCGCCCTCAGTAAACCTCCTGTTGCCGGGAGGCAGATACCACCTCTTCAGACACCAGTTCGGAAAAATGCCTAGCCAATTTCTGGTTAACAAAAGTGTGGTCGGAATGCTCCCAAGCTCACTTGAGCCTGCCGGAGAGCTGAATACAGGCAGGCGCTGGAGTCAATCCGCGCCAGGGGGACTCAAAGAGGAACTGTGTGCTGTGGGCTCCTCCCCTGAGGAGCTCACACTGAGAAAGCCCCACTCAGTGCTACAAAGCCACCAGAGCGACCGGTAGACTGTGTCTAGGAGAAACCTGAAAGTATTCCTGGGCAGGGCAGAGCTGAGCAGGGGCTTGAAGACGTGGCCGATAGACGGGGTTGCAGTAGACACGCTCCAGCTCAGAGAGGGGAGGTGTCCGGTTACGGAGGCGGAGACTCAGCAGGAAAAAGTACACATTGTGGGCCGCCTCTGTAAGGTCCAACAGCCCCACCTTGTGCGCAGACTCGGCAGAAAACACACAACCTGTGGGGCCACCACTGCGTGATCCAGCAGCCAGGGCCAGAACACACGGAACAGAGAGAAGTTCTACACGGGAATTGGAAGCTCAAAAGAGGCCACACACCCTGAGGTACCATCCCATGACCCAGCAGCCCAGCAGACTCCAACCTGACCAGAGAGGAGCCTCCCCGGAGAGGCCCAAGGCTCGAGGCAACCACACACACAAGACNCCACTCAGCATTGGACAGATCATCTAGGCAACAAATCAACAGAGTAACCATTACTCTTTTAGAGGGAGAGAAGAATCTAGGGTTATCCGAGGTGGGAGGAGGGAGGGAGAGGGGGAGGAGGAGAGATTGGACAAGGAGCATAAAGAATAAGTACAATTTGTGACAATATATATGCAAGCAATATTGATCTGATCAACATTTGTCAACATTGAACTGCAAAAATATGTATAATCAATTATGATTCAATATATATTTTTTAAATATATATGATCTAACCAAAAAGATTATTTAATGATGTGAAGCACAGACACAATATTAGACCAGTAGAAATTGTTGTTTTTGGATTCCAAGATGGCGATGGGTCTGGAGAGGGAATGCCAGAAGACAGCGTGAGCCTGAGAAGTGAGCGCTGAGCTGCCAGAGTGCTATTTGCATTTCCAAGAGCAACAAAAAATGAATAAGTCTTTGAACAACTAATCTACAACTATAAAAAAGCAACTACAGACTCGAAGTTTAGGGCTGACTCAAAAGAAGATTCCTGAGAGCGCCCGAGCCGCGCCGCGGGACCGAGCGAACAGCCCCAGGCGGCAGAGACCAGAGACCAAACACGGGGTCCACACCAATGTGGAAACGGAGAGAGAGCCACCCAGACTGTCCAGCTCTGTGAGTGACCCACAGCCCAGCCCT
>NW_007731369.1:31205-35225 GCF_000696425.1 Galeopterus variegatus | reverse complement strand
CCCAGGGATGCAAGGTTGGTTTAACATATGCAAATCAATAAATGTGATACATCTTATTAATAAAATCAAAGACAGGGACCATATGATCATCTCTATTGATGCCGAAAAAGCATTTGATAAAATCCAACACTCGTTATGCCTCCAGCTTTATTTTTTTTGCTCAGCATTGCTTTGGCTATGAGAGGTCTTTTGTTATTCCATCCAAAATCAACACACAAAAATCGGTAGCATTTCTATTCACCAATAGTGAACATGCAGAAAGAGAAATCAAGAAAGCCTGCCCATTTACAATAGCCACCAAAAAATAAAATACCTAGGAATTGAGCTAACCAAGGATGTGAAAAATCTCTATAATGAGAACTACAAACCACTTCTGAGAGAAATTAGAGAGGATACAAGAAGATGGAAAGATATCCCATGCTCTTGGATTGGAAGAATCAACATAGTGAAAATGGCCATACTACCCAAAGTGATATACAAATTCAATGCAATCCCCGTCAAAATTCCAACAACATTTTTCTCAGAAATGGAAAAGACTCTCCAGACATTTGTATGGAATAACAAAAGACCACACATAGCCAAAGCAATGCTGAGCAAAAAAAAATAATGCTAGAGACATAACTCTACCTGAATTTAAACTACACTACAAAGCTATAATAAACAAAACAGCATGGTACTGGTATAAAAACAGACACACTGATCAATGGAACAGAATAGGGAATTCAGAAATCAACCCACACACTTACTGCAGCTCCTTGAGAGAGGGAGGAAATGTGGCTATCCTTGAGCATGTGGTGCCCAGTGGCTGCTTTTCTGCCGACCGGAGCCTGGCTACTGCTCACTACACTGCAAACTGATCAAGATTTGCAGCAGAAAGCATAGTCACTGGAAGCATGGATAAATGTCCTGGAGGACGATGTGCAGTGAATGGCCACTCCTGCCTCTCACACCAGGGAAGACGACCAACTCAGTGGTGAGTTGGGGAAACCATGTATCTCCAGGCATGACCTGTTGTGCACAAGAAATTGAGACATGAGGCAGCAAAAATGGAGAGCCCTTGGAGGCTCCAGCTATGAGATCTAGGGGTGGATGGTGTAATGTGTTCTAGAGACAATGTAGTAAACGCACATGTTCCATTTGTCTGAAGGCTTTTGCCATTCATTTCGGAGGGTGCTATTTAAACCCTATGGCCAGCCAGGTGCCTTAAAACCCAAGAAAAGAGTGCCACATGCAGATGAGCAGATGACACGAGGATGGGTCCCACTGCAGAATTTCAAGTATGTTTTCACCTGGCAAAAAGGTGGAAAAGTTAGTCTCCGTTACTATGCACCTGTCTCTGTGGCAGTGGTTACAGGAGAGCCACAGATATGCACAAGGGTGAGGCAGCCACTCCTTGATGGACTGGGCTAATGCAGCTGTTTGAACTGTGAGCAAATGCTGCACAAAACTGCCTGAGACTGAGTGAATAGCCAGTGTAAGCTGAGCTGATTGAAGTAATTCAAAACCCAGAATTTAAAACGGAAGCAGAGCATAAAAATTTGGAAAATTTGTAGCCTGGCCATGTAGTAGAGAAGTGGAGAGAAGGAGAAAAACGCAAGGGTGAAGCAGATAAACTGTTTGCTAAAGACATTATCTCGGAGGTGAGGCAGCCAGATGCTAAAAACCAGGACAATGGGAAAAATGTCCTAAAGGCATTTGAGAAGTTTAGGAGAATGCCCCTTCCATCCTAGAAGGACTGAGTTGTCCTGGAGGACAGACCTGAGGTGTCATTGCCCTTGGCAAACTGCTTCCTGCATCCTTGCCACTCTGGCTGGAGAAATCCTGCCTCAGCACCTCCAAAGAAAAAAGCCTAAAACCTTGGTGGCATTCACGTTGTGCTAAGTTTGCAGGCCAGCAGTATGTGAGAGCAGTGGAGGTGTGGCAGCCTCCACCTAGATTTTAGAAGATGTATGGAAAAGTTGGGGGATTCAGGCAGAGACCTGCTGCAGGGGTGGAGCCACTGCAGAGGTCATCTATGGAGCAATTTGGAGCAGAAAAGTGGGGTGAGAGCCCCACAGAGAACCTCCATTGAGGAAATGTCTAGTTGAGCCAGGATGGCGGGACTGCTGCCAGGAGCCCAGAACTGTGGGGCTGCTGACAGTGTGCAGCGCCAGTCTGGAGCTGCAGGCATCAGGGCAGCTCAATGGTCTGCACATGGCGGAGCTGTAAGAGTGAGGTTGCCCAGTGCTTTAGAGGTCCAGGTGCCCCAGCGTGCTTAAAGTTTGCCCTGTTTGGGTTTTGGATTTGTTTGGGGACTATTTTTCCTTTCTATTCCTCCCTTCTGGAATGGAATGTGTACCCAATATCTTTCCCACTGTATCTTGGAACTAGATAAACTTGTTTTTGACTCTTTACAGGTTCACAGCTGGAAGGACTTTTGCCTTTGGTCTCAGAGGAGACTTGGACTTTGGACTTTTGAGTTGGTGCTGCAACAAGTTAAAGACTTTTGGGACTGGGATGGAATGTGTACTATGTAAATGTAAGGGTCATTTATCCTTGCTAAGGGAATATCATGGAAGATTCTGAATGTGTAGATTGTATGGCAAGGACCCTGAAGGGGTGGATTGTTGGGAACATAGAACACTTTGGTCAGGGCCCTCTCCTCAGGTCCAGTTGGGTGTGGCTTTAGCACATTCTTTGTAAGCAAATTGTGTGTGTGTGTGTGTGTGTGTGTGTAGTTAGTGAGCATGTGCGCCAATGTATCTCTTTAGTTTTGTTGCTATTCTTGTGTTCTTTAGAGAGAGAGAATAAGAGAGAGAGACAGAGTTTTAGTGAAGCAGGTGGGTGGGTGTGTGCCGTCGGCGGGTGTATGCCTCAGGCATCCGCCCAGTGAGGTCATGCTTTTCCAAACCTATGGCTTCCAAGGACCTTTCGGCCAGTTACCTAGCTCATAGACCTGCGTGAAGGGGTCTGGTGAGCCAGCCTGGCATGTGCAGGGTTTGTGACCCAGTCTATGAACAGGCTTGAGGGGTCTGTGGGCTTTAAGACCCAGCCCTAGCTCTACAATCAGCCCAGTCAGTGCAGGATTACCGGAAGGTAAAAGAGCCCCCCAAGTGGCGTAGTCATGGTTGAGTAGCTTTACGATTGGTGTTACGAACAGGATTAAGAGCTAGACAATTGGTGCTGTGAGGATTCCAGGCCTTAGCCTAGCCAGACACCTGGCAACCAATGATCTTCTTACTGTCTCCGCAGTTTTGCCTTTTCCAAAATGTCATATAGTTGGAATCATTCAGAATGTAGCCTTTCAGATTGGCTTCTTTCACTTAGTAATATGCATTTAAATTTCCTCCATGTCTTTTCATGGCTGGATAGCTCATTTCTCTTTAGTGCTGAATAATATTCCATTCTCTGGATGTACCATGGTTTATTTATCCATTTACCTACTGAAAGACATCCTGGTTACACCCAAGTTTTAGCAATTATTTTTTTCTTTTCTTTTTTTTTTAATTTTTATTTTTATTGAAACATAATTGATTACATGTCTGTGGGACACAGATTTGTGTATCAATACCTGTGTGCAATAAGTGATGCTCATATCACCATAATTAGAATATTAAACATTATACACTGTTATCATTTTTCATGGCCTTTGATGGATTCCTCCCTTACCTCTACTCTTCCTCCCCCTTTCCAACTTCTAGTAACTTCAATTCTATTCTCTGCTTTTGAAAGTTCAATGTATAATTGTGATTATTGCATCTTTCTTTTGTTTTTTATTTGTTTATTTTTTTATCTCCCGCTTATGAGTGAGGACATGTGGTATTTCTCTTTCTGTACCTGGGCTTATTCCACTTAGCATAATTTTCTATAAGCTTATCCATGTTGATGCAAATGGCAGGATTTCATTCTTGTTTTATGGCTGAGTAGTATTCCACTGTGTAAATATACCACATTTTCCTTATCCATCAGAGCCCATCAATGATGGACATTTAGGTTGGTTCCAACTCTTGGCTACTGTAAATAGAGCTACAATAAACATGG
>NW_007731369.1:29408-30601 GCF_000696425.1 Galeopterus variegatus | reverse complement strand
TGGACATTTAGGTTGGTTCCAACTCTTGGCTACTGTAAATAGAGCTACAATAAACATGGGAATGCAGGTATCCCTTCAATACAATGATTTACATTCTTTTAGGTATACACCTAGCAGTGGAATTGTTGGATCATATGGCAATTCTATCTATTGTTGTTTGAGGAAACTCCATAACATTTTCAATAATGGCTATCCCAATTTACAGTCCCACCAGCAGTGCAGGAGTGTTCCCCTTTCTCTGAATCCTCACCAGCATTTGTTATTTGAGATGATATCTCAATGTGCTTTTGATTTGCATTTCCCTGATGCTGAGTGATGTTGAGCATTTTTTCATGTGTCTGTAGGCCATTTGTGTATCTTCCTTTGAGAAATGCCTATTCAACCCCCTTGCCCATTTTCTAACTGGATTATTTGGTTTTTCACAATTAAGTTGTTTGAGTTCCTTGTACATTCTGGATATTAGTCCTTTGTCAGATGCATAGTTTACAAATATTTTCTCCCACTCTGAAGGTTGTCTTTTTGCTCTGCTAATTGTTTCTTTGCTGTGAAGAAGCATTTTAGTTTGGTATAATCCCATTTGTTCATTTTTCCTTTTGTTGCCTGTGCTTTTTGAATCATATTCATAAAATCTTTGCCCAGTCCTCCTTCCTAAAGTGTTTCCTCTATATATTTCTTTAGGAGTTGCATAGTTTCAGGTCTTATATTTAAGTCTTTAATCCATTTTGAGCTGATTTTGGTATATGGCAAAAGGTATAGGTCTAGTTTCATTCTTCCACATATGGAGGTCCTGTTTTCTCAGCACCATTTATTGAAGAGGCAGTCTTTACCACAATGCATTTTCTTGCTGCCTTTGTTAAAGATCAGTTAGCTGTAAGTATGTGGGTTGATTTCTGGGTTCTCTAGCCTGTTCCATTGGTCTGCATCTGTTTTTATGATAGTACCATGCTGTTTTGGTTACTACACCTTTGTAGTATAATTTGAAGTCAAATAGCATTATGCTTCTGGCTTTATTTTTTTTGCTCAGGATTGCTTTGGCTATTTGGGATCTTTTGTTGTCCCATGTGACTGTTAGGATTATTCTTTCTATTTCTGTGAAGAATGTCATTGGTATTTTGATGGCGACTACATTGAATCTGTAGATCACTTTGGGTAGTATGGGAATTTTCACAACATTAATTTTTCCAATCTAAGAG
>NW_007731369.1:22490-29279 GCF_000696425.1 Galeopterus variegatus | reverse complement strand
TCTGTAGATCACTTTGGGTAGTATGGGAATTTTCACAACATTAATTTTTCCAATCTAAGAGCATGGAATGTCTTTCTATCTTTTTGTGTCCTATTTAATTTCTTTCATCAGTGATTTTTAGTTTTCATTGTAGAGATCTTTCACTCCTTGGTTAAATTTATTCCTAGATATTAGAAAACTTTACCCAACTATATGCTTACTATAAGAGATTCACCTCACTTGTAAAGATACACACAGACTGATAGTGAGGGGAAAATATACCATACAAATTCAAATCAAAAACAAGTGGGAGTAGATATTCTAATATCAGATAAAATAGACTTTAAGCCAAAAACCATAAAAAGAAACAAAGAAGGCCATTATATAATGGCAAAGGGATCTACCCAGCAAGCAGACACAAGAATCATAAATACATATGCATTCAACACCATAGCACTCAGATATATAAAGACAATACTACTAGACCTAAAGAAAGAGATAGACCCAAATACGACAATAGTTGGGGACCTGAACACCCCTCTCTGAACACTGGAAAAATCAGCTAGGAAACAAATCAACAGAGAATCACAGGACTGAAACCACATTTTAGACCAATTGGACTTTGTAGATATCTACAGAACATTTCATCTAACAACCATAGAATATGCATTCTTCTCATCAGCATGCAGAATATTCTCCAGGATAGACTATACATTAGGTGTACTAATCAAGTCTCAACAAATTTTAAAAATTGAAATCATTTCAAGTATCTTTTCAGACAACAATGGATTAAAACAAGAAATCAATAACAAGCAAAACTCTGGAAACTATAAAAACACATGGAAATTAAACAACATGCTCCTGAATGATCTATGGGTCCAAGAAGAAATTAAACAGAAAATCAAAAACATTTCTCGAAACTAATGAAAATAAAGACACCATACCAAAACCTGTGGGATACTGCAAAAGAAGTGCTAAGAGAGTTTATTACAATAAACACTTACATCAAAAGAATAGAAAGATTTCAAATAAATGACCTAAAGCTACACCTCAAACAACTAGAGAAAACAAGAACAATCCAATCCCCAAATTAGTAGATGGAAATAAATGATTAAGATCATAGCAGAATTAAAAGAAATAAAAACCCCCAAATGATACAAAAGATCAATGAAAAAAAAGTTGGGTTTTTGAGAAGATAAACAAAATAGACAAACCATTAGCTAAGCAAACTAAAAAAAGAAGAGAAAAGATCCAAATAACAAAAATCAGAAATGAAAAAGGAGACATTACAACCAATGCCACAGAAATACAAAAAAAAAATTAGAGACTATTATAAACAACTATACACCAACAAATTTGAAAACCTGGAGGAAAAGAATAAAGTTCCGGACACATACAAACTACCAAGACTGACCAAGAAGAAATACAAAACCTGAACAGACCAAAAACAACTAATGTGATGGAAGCAGTGATCAGCAGTTGAATAAAGTTCCGGACACATACAAACTACCAAGACTGACCAAAAAGAAATACAAAACCTGAACAGACCAAAAACAACTAATGTGATGGAAGCAGTGATCAGCAGTCTCTCAACAAAGAAAAGCCCAGGACCAGATGACTTTACTGCTGAACTCCACCAAACCTTTAAAGAGGAATTAATAACAATTCTATTCAAACTATTCCAAAAAATTGACATGGAGTCAATTCTCCCAAACTCAGTCTATGAGGCAAGCATCACCCTGATACCAAAACCAGAAAAAGATACAGCAAAAAAAGAAAACTACAGTCCAATATCTTTCATGAAAATAGACACAAAAATCCTCAATAAATTATTAGCAATCAGAATACAGCAACACATCAAAAAAATTACAACCATGATCGAGTGGGATTCATCCAAGGGATGTAAGAATGGTTCAACATAAGCAAATCAATAAATGTGATAAACTACATCAACAAAACCAAGCATAAAATCCATATGATTATTTTAATAGGTGCAGAGAAAGCATTTGACAAAATTCAGTATCACTTCATGATAAAGACTCTTCAGCAAATTAGAAGGAATGTATCTCAACACAATAAAAGCCATATCTGACAAACCCACTTCCAGTATCATCCTGAATGGGGAAAAGCTGAGAGCTTTCCCCTTAAAGGCAGGAACAAGACAAGGATGCCCACTTTCACCACTCCTATTTAACACTGTATTGGAAGTACTAGCCAGAGCAATCAGGCAAGAGAAAGAAATAAAGGGCAAAGAAAAAGCAATCCAGATCAGAAAAGATGAAGTCAAATTTTACCTTTTTGCAGATGACATGATCCATATAGAGAGAAACCTAAAGACTACAAAAAAGCTCTTAGAACTGATAAACTATTTCAGTAAAGTTGCGGGATACAAAATCAACATGCAAAAATCAGTAGTTTGTATAGTCCAACAATGAACTATCAGAAAAAGAAATCAAGTAAGCTAGCCCAATTACAATATTCCCTCTTTTTCTGCTGAGCTATATAGAAGCTGGCAAATACATTAGGACATATTTTGAACTGTATTAAAAGATCACAAATTTGTGCTTTTTTGTGTTTTCTAAATGGTTGCTAGGACTTTAAGTGTTTATCTGGGATGGGATCTCACAGAAGCGTACTGTTAGCATCTTAAATTATCTGGCAGCATTAAAAACGGAAACTCAATAAGGCATTTTAGACATTTTGAGTTTTTTAAAAGATATTCCAGCTTGAGGAAGCAGAATTCTGAAGTCTTTATACACTACCCAAACAATAGCACTCAAATATGAGAAACGCTCATATAGCACTAAACCTAGTAGCAACAAGAAAATTCACAAAGTGATCAAACCATAATATGAAAGTTTTGAGTATATTTTTTGCTCCACGAACATCTGTCTATTACTTTATGAGTTTAGATATATGCAAGAATGGAGCATAGTGACTATGAAACTGGAGTCCAAAATTCTATTCAACAAAGACCTAGTTATTTAGGAAAGTTTCATGCATAGTAACTTAGGTAATCAAAAAATATTGTTTAGGAGTTGCCAGAGTCTGAAGAACAACTATATTTGATAAACATGATCCAAAGGTAGTTTCTACTGCCTTCAAACAGTTAATTCAAAGATTAACAAATGCCACTCTCAGACCAAGAATAGTAAAGCAGTATAGATTTTAACATCTAGGTCATAAAAGCAAATACACATCTCAGGCTTTTCGAGCTCAGCTTTCCAGGAAGCCTGTCAAAACAGTTTTTGATGAAGGGAATGCTATGTTCAGAGCTATGACAGAATGAAATAGGACTGTGGTCATGTGGAAGTAGACCCCCACGGAGGGGAGGAAGGGTCAGGGAAGGCAATCCAAATGCTGGTACAAAAGAGTGGGGTTCAAGATGCTATGTTCAGAGCTATGACAGAATGAAATAGGACTGTGGTCATGTGGAAGTAGACCCCTACGGAGGGGAGGAAGGGTCAGGGAAGGCAATCCAAATGCTGGTACAAAAGAGTGGGGTTCAAATATGAACAGACATTCAAAATGAAAAAGAGGAGACAGGTATGTGAAACTTTCCAGGATTCTTCCTGACATGGTAATTTCCAAGTAATGGAAGAAACCAATCATTTGTGAGGTGAGTCATCAATATGCTGAACAGAGAACTAAGAGGGAAGAGAGGGAAGGACCAGAGGTCATAAAATGAGTCAAGTAGGGCCCCAAATCTAAATATACTGCTATTTTTTTACAGAACATAAACCTAAAAAGTCCTACTCGAAATCACTGCTCAGTTTTTTCCTGCTAGCATACGTACTCAGTGGCTCTGACATGACTGAACTCAACAAACTTTTCTCTACCCCTACGTGTATAAGACACTGTGCTTGGGGTGAAGTGAGAAGCAACACTGAAAGATATAATAATAAATTAGACACGAGCAAGCAGTGTGCTCATAGTATAATGAGTGAGACAGACATACGCATAAGTAATGAATTAGACTATGCTAAGGTCCAGAATAGAGATACGAGGGTACTTCAAAAAGTTTGTAGAAGAATAGAATTTAAGGATAATTTTTGAAGACCCCCTTCTATAAGGTAATGAACATAGAGAAAGAAAAAAAAAAATTCCCAGTTCTATTCTAGAAGAAATACATTAATTACAACTGCATTCTAAGTATTCTGAGATACAGAAATGGGTGACTGGGAAAATTCACAGACATATCAGGATACAAGAGTGACTTTAAGACAATTCCTTAATCTCACTAGATTCAGTTTACTTATACAAAGAGTAAAGCATTTAGTTAGATCATTTCAGTTTATTTTTAATTCTAAAACATTTATACTTCTATTTAAGTGTAGACAGAAGGGACATAAGGAAAGTTTTTAGTGGAGGATACTATTGGGAAAAACTTCATAAAGATCCCCAGATTCTGAAGTTACTAACAATTGTTTCCATGCATGAGATGAGAGATAGTCACTCCAAATTTGCATTATTTCAATATTTTTCATGTTCCCAAATTACCTGCCTCTAAGCTAAAACAGACTTAACAACAACAGGTATTTGTGCCACCAAATACTTGAAGAAATATTGTGTATTCAGACATGAGGCTAGCAGTACTCAGGCACAAATGGAGAAATGCTTCCTCCTTTTCTTTGCTCACAGAGTCTTCTTTTCAGTTTAGGCTTTCATGCCTTAATTTAGCCATATGTTGGAACAACTAGATTGTGGTCAGGAAAGAACCACAGATTTCTTATTCACTGCAGAAAAAGTTGGCTGGGCTAGTCTGTGAAAGGAAGTATTCAAGATAAATGCATGTAAGGCTATTTTCACATGCGCTGTTAAAAGGCTCCTTCCAAAATCCTTTTACTTCATCAGTGCTTAAAATAAACCACATGTAAGCTTTCTGATAAACTTAATGCAAAAAAACAAAAAACAACACATATATGATATATGTATATGTATGTATATATAGGTAGGTATTTTAGCTATTTATTTAAAAACTACCTAGTCCCATTCTGAAACTTGGATGTAAGGAGAGAATTAATTAGCAGAAAAAATTAGATTTTATCTGTCAAGTTTAGCATAGACTTACACGTAAAATTTTAAAAACATCTGGATATTTATCTCAAATCACCTAAGTCAGATTTTATTAGCATGTTGTTCCAAGTATTTATTTTAATATTCTCCTCTAGTGGAACTGTTCCTAAGCTTAGCACTTTACTAATCTCTCCCTTTTGAAATTCTTCTTCATGGGCTTCTGATATAGTATAGCTCTCTCTTTCTCTCTATCTTTCTGACAACTCTAGACTATTTTTCTTTCTCCTCCAAATAATCAAAGCCCTACACTTCAGGCTTTCCTGAGGAGTCTTGCCCTATGCCAACCTTGATGTATTAGCTAATTCACCCATTTTACCCTAAGAAGGGCTGTACATAAATCACTCCAGCCCAATTAGACTTGACAACCTTTTCTCTGAAGGTTGTAAGAACAAAGAGCAGGAAGAAAATACAATAAGGACTACATTTACTGATGGTTATAATTGGTTTAAATTTAAAAGAACTATATAAATGCAAGTGAAAAATCAATATTCACATGGATGATATTGTAATTCTAAGACAATAGCCCTATTTTGTCACTAACCTCAACCTAGTTTCTTAAAAGATTAAAACATTTTACCTTCATGGATTATCATTTATACAATCACTCACCAGCCAAGCATGTAAGAAAAATATGTATTATGTTTCTTTTAATTTTATGAGATCAATACCAATGATATAGTTATTAATCAAGCTTTGATGATTTATTATTCATGCCATGAGCTATTAGATGCAAAATACTTTTAACTAGCTCATTCAATAAGTAGCTTTCCCCAATTATTTTTATTTTCTCTCCCTGGTATAAAAAATCTCATCCTCATCTTCAACAATAGCAATAAACATTTTTTGATCAGTTTCTAACAGCAAGGCTGTATGCTAGAAACTGAAGATGCAAAGACTTACTATCCGCCCTGAGAATTTATGGTGTACCTGATTAAAGAACTAAATGCATGAAAATACAAATAAAAATACAAGGCAGTATAAAAGTAGCAAATGGATGCTCTTGACAGGAACAGGAAATTGTGAGGGAGGAAGAAGATTCCTAATAATATGACAAAGACAGCACGACCAAGGGGATGAGACTGAATCTGGGCCTTATTGTGAAACAAGTAGAATCTAGTTAATAATGAAATACACACCAACTTACTGAAAAAGTGAAGGAAGAGTTTGGGCATTCTAGACAAAAGAAACACACCAAGAGAAGAATAGATTACAAGAAAGGTAACAAGTGATGCTGTGAAACAAAAACCAATCCAACAGACAAACAAGGGAACATGCAGGCACTCACTACTCAGGAGTAGAAGACATTTATTACCGGGTATGATATTCATTTGCCCTCACTAGCTTCTGGAATAGCTTGGCTCTTAACATTTGAACAATTTATTGCCTAATTATTTAGTTTGCCCTTTGGAAGAGTCTGACTGCTGGACACTTTCTGAAAGTGAGCACAAAAAGTGGGTCCTAGGAAAGTCACCACTCCCTCCCCTCCATTGCATTAAAGCAAAATAACCTTTTATAAAATGCTTTGTGACCATTTAGAATATTGAGTTTGTATTTTAATCATCAACTTCAACAGGAATATAGCCAGTGGGAAGGACTTAATTACAAACGATGTCTTTCTCATGGTTACGCCAGTAATCCTAAGGGGTTCTTTAATGAAGTTCTGAGCCTTCAGACAGGAAAGGTCAAATGGCTTTCTTCCCCCCCCCCCCCCCCCCCCCCCCCCCCCCCCCCCCC